>NW_028261386.1:43393708-43556208 GCF_051295495.1 Thamnophis sirtalis | reverse complement strand
TCTTTGAAGATTAGAGCCAATAGTAACAACAATAGCAATACTGTCAGTAATGATGTCTGCATTTATGGATAGACCATGTTCAAAAGATATTAATAAGTGTATGACAGAAGCAAAATAAATTTTCATTGGCACGATAAAGAAAGTACAGAATGTGGAAGTAAAATGATAAGCCAAGAGAATAATTTGGAAAAGGATACTTTACTGGATGTACAAAAGAAACTGGGCAAAAATTAAAAAAGGGGAATACAAGAATTTTCCAGAAATGACCTGGAAAACATGTATTTATTGGATTTGCAACAGAAGCTTGTTAAAATTTTGAAGAAATCTGTACAATGGAATAAAGAAGAATTGAAGAAAAATAAAATCCTACAAAATATATGACTGAATTAAATATCAAGTAAAAGGGAGGAATATACGGTTGGTTTATTTGATCATTGTTAAAATAAGATATATATTTTTTGCAATGTTCTGGTAAATTATTAAATTTGTTTATACTTTTGTGAAAGTCTTTTTTAATATATTTATTTTATGTTTTTGATTATATTATTTCTTTTCTTCTTTCTTTTCCTGAACTTTTATTCATTCCATTCTCTTCTTTTCCTCTGTGTTTAGTTTGTATTAGTTTCTTACTACTGTAATTAAAACTCTTACTAAAATTAATTTTTTTTAAAAAGAGAAATTATTGTTTGGGCATCATTTTGAGTATCTTCATACCCCAGTGCAGGGATGAAATCTACTTACCTTCACTACTGGTTCGCAAATATCCAGAAACGGACATGACAATCCTGCTTTCTAGCTAATATAAATCGCACATCACAGCTGATTGTTGGAAATACCGATTCAGGAGAACCGGTAGCATTTTTTACTACCGGTTCAGGAAAACAGGTCCAAACTGGTAGCATTTTACCCCTGCCCCAGTGTGCTTGGACTATAAACCATCAATATTTAGGAAAGGAAGACAGGCTAGATAACTTATCCCTTTGGAGCATTAAACGATGTCTTGTAGATAGACAGTGTCTTCAAATGACATCAGTAGACACACCCAATTTCAGATCTGAACACTCAAAACATAGACCTATGCTGCTGGAAGCTGCAACATTGTTCAATCATTTTAATGGAAACCACATTTGAATATGACATCCATAGTTGAAAGGGCATTACATTAATCTTCTGAACAGGAGAGTTGCTTTTTAAATGGCACTCATATGATTCTATAAGAAATTGTCTGTGAAGAGTGCACCTCTTTGAACTTGTAATCCTCAATAGTTTAGAAAAGCATAATTTTTATATGTTTTCGTAGGAAGAGCAAGAGCATAGAGGGAGTCTTAAAAATAAAAGACTGTTTCTTTCGCTCCTTCTACCATGACATGATTGGGGGTAAAAATGTCATGTTGTTGTAACATTCCCAGCACTGTCATTCTTCAACTGTCTTTAACTGACAGATCGATGAAAAATGTTGTGTGTTCCCATTGCTTTTTTTTAAAAAAAAAGCAGAATCTAAATAACAGGCTGCAATGGCATTTCCCCTTCAATGTTAATCCATCATTATCATCTGAAGCCAACTACTTTGAAGACTGGAGACAGTCCATATTTCAATTTAAATGATGCCAAACAGGTATCAGTTTGACAATCTCTGCTCTACCATGTTTTAAGGGGGCTGACAAAATGTGTGCCTTGTTTCTAGATAATTTCCTGCCCTGCTCCCCTGACTTGTATTCAGATGGCCTTTCTCTAAATAGTCAAATCTGTTTGCAGAAACACTTATTATTACAGCTGGTATATAGCCATGCATTCTTTCTATGGGATTTTACAGTGTTCCCTGTGAGGCATATGTTAATCAATCGTTGTAATAAACATTGAAATGTAGTTCTCAAAGGGGCATCAAAGACCCAAATCACCAATCTTCAGATAGGAGATAGGACATGTACCTTTTGTCTACCCCAAAGGTTCTTTTCCAAAAGGCAACTGGAATCTTTTAGCTTTTTTCCTTGAAAATCTTTTACTTCTTGTCCAAGAAAAAGCTTGAAATGTTTTCAAGAAAAAACAACAACAAGGAAGTCCAGTTGCCTTTTGGAAAAGCACCTTTGGGATAACCATGACCTGGATGATTGAGAATTTTCATAGACATTGACCTCTTGTCTTCAATATTTTAAGTAAATGTCCAATCCTTTTCATCTAAACCTCCAATGACTAGTTACACAAGGGAAGAGTGTGTGTTGTGGAGTAGGAATCATCTCCAAATGGGAACCTGACTGTCCTCAAAAGTCCAGTATTTTTTGTGAGGGAGTGCTGTCTGGGAATTCATCCATATCGTGACATTTTGGTGGAGGCATTCCAAGTTTTCATACCCTTTCAATTTTTCTTTGCCAATTGACACTTAATTTTCTGACTATGATTAGGGTCATTTAAAAATATTTGTATCCTTCATCCCTTCTCCCTCAGACTCATCCTCATTAGGGGTGGGATCCTACTGGTTTAACAACTGGTTCTCTGAGCACGTGCTTTGTGAGCGTGGACGAGCACGTGTGTGTGTGTGTGTGTGTGTGTGTGTGTGTGTGTGTGTGTGTGTGTGCAGTTTACAGAAAACTCACCTTCCACATTACTGCTAGCGAGGAAAACAGTTGAGGCACACTGATCAGCTGGGCTTCAGAAAAGGAAATAAAGGTGAGTATAGTGCAGGGGCAGGAGGGCGGGCCCATTTCAAAGTCGGAGTGAACCGGTTCATTCCCAGCTGATAGTCTGAGCTAACAGTTCACCCGAACTGGCCCGAACTGGTAGAATCCCACCCCTCCATTCCCTTTGTATAGGTATTTCTGAAAAACTGGAGCTTCACTGAATATGTCAATACCTTTCTTATGATTTTCAAGAAAATGGGCTCCTTTTGACACCACCTGAATTTGATGTTACATGGAACAGTAGAGTCCAATAAATCCCTTTCTATAGGAAAACCAACTGTTTTTTGTTAATAGTTGCATCACTTAGATTATAGCGATGCTTTCATCTCTTCTAGAAGCAGCAAGGCATACTGAACATCAAGTCCACTGGCATTATATTTGATAGATAAACATGTTTAGAAGGCATGTTGTATTTTGGAAATGAGCTCAGTAATATTCTTCTCTTTCTAAAATGAAAGATCTTAACATGCCATTTTAAAAGTTGATGTTTAATATAAATATTCTTTTTGAAAATAGTCTGGATGAAATTTAATGTAGTGCAAACAAATATGTGCTAATCAGGACTTCTTTCTCTTCCATTGTGACCTTTTCTGGTGTGGAGCTAATTCACTTCTTGGGATGCGTCCTGGATAAGCACATAAGCACGAACTAAACAGACTAGAATTCTTCAACAACCAAATAACTACTATGTACTAACACTGTAATCTCCTGGCTAAATGTACCATTGCCATATCTAGCTATATAGATAAAAATAGCTCTGTCTGTATGTTCCAGCATAACTCTGGAATGCCTTAAGCAATTTCAACCAAACTTGGTACACAGATTACTTACTCTCTGGAAACAAATAGTGTGGGGGCAAGACACCCCTTGGGGTGTGTGTTCTGTTAAGATACAGCCTGTTGTGCCTTAAAATGGCTTCTACCGTACTGCCTTAAATGGATTCTACTGTACAGCACTGTGGAGTTGCCATGGGAATGGTTGGGAAAGGAGGGTTGGGATAAACAAATACCCAGGCAGCGCTGGGTTATCAGCTAGTGCTAAGTAAAATAAATAAATGTGATTGTCTTTATACAAAGTGTCCTATCTAACCTTTCACCTTGTTATTCATTTCTTTTCTTACTTAGTATGCATATATATATATAGCCTGTGGCTTAATGGCTAAGACGTCTGCCTAATATGTAATATATAGCCCAGGTTCGAATCCCAGTAAGAGTATGGCTAGCTGATGAGAGCTAAATAGCTTGAAATAGATCTATACTAGTCTCCCTTTATTTATTTATTTATCAGCACAAATAAAAAAACACAAATATAACAAAAGGCAACAGTAAAAATATTGGGTTTCTGTCGTGATGGATTCTTGTGACGAGCCGATTGACAGAGAATGGAAGCAATTAGCTTCCTCCCATAATTGGGGCATGCCAGGGGTTGTGATTTTAAATATATACCTTTCTCCCTGGCTCTGCTGATAACGGATCAGAGCCTGTGGCTTAATGGCTAAGACGTCTGCCTAATATGTAATATATAGCCCAGGTTCGAATCCCAGTAAGGGTATGGCTAGCTGATGAGAGCTAAATAGCTTGAAATAGATCTATACTAGTCTCCCTTTATTTATTTATTTATTTATCAGCACAAATTATATAGATAGATAGATAGATAGATAGATAGATAGATAGATAGATGATAGATAGATGATAGATAGATATAGATATAGATATAGATATAGATATAGATATAGATATAGATATAGATATAGATATAGATATAGATATAGATATAGATATAGATATAGATATAGATATAGATATAGATATAGATATAGATATAGATATAGATATAGATATATATTGAATTTCTTTTTTTTAAAGTAACATGATAACAATAATGACCAGTTTTTATGAAGATTTGAATTTACATGTGAAAAGCAAAAGTATCTTTTTTGTTTCAATACAGTTTGATCCCAATAGTTAAAAATAATCTGGAGAGGAATTATTGAAGATCCAGTCTCTTTGTTCCACTGTTGTCATTCATGGTGCCATTCATTTCTTCTTCTGAAAGTTGACATTAATCTAATTACTGAGACTCACCTTGAATCTCTTTTTCTGGGTTTTAGTTGGATGTTGACATAACTTTAGATATTATCCTAAAGATACAGGTGACAAAAGAGCAAACATCTTCAATAATCAAAAAGTAAGCAAAAGAGAATCCGGAGAAACACTTACAAATCTGTTCAACATTCATTCAGGGAAATATCATAGAGAAATTGGTCTATGAGTATACTGAAGAACTTTTGAATAATTAACAGAAGTCAGCCTTGTCAAGAAAGAGTCTTGACTTCTTATCAGGTAACTTCCTGGTATTGTGATAATTATGGTAATCATACAGAAGTCATATTTCTTGACAATGGCAAAACTTTTGACAAAGAACCCACAACATTTTGATTGTGATCTTGATGATGGGCTTTTAGTGGGTTCCCATCAAAGCACAGCATACTCTTCAGGGAAGGGGCAGAAATTTCAATTCTGAGCTTTGTAGTCTTTGGTAATTTAGGAATGACCTGAATGGTGAGGTAGAAGAAATGTTTATAAAATTTGTAAATGACCCAAAATTGAATTTACTACTTAAGATACTGAAAGCTGAAATACAACTCAAAATACTTTTCACAGGCTGGATGCATGGGCTGAAAATAACAGAATAAAGTTTAGCATGAATATAAAATTCTCCATAAGAAACAGAAGTCATATGTACAAATATAGAATAGAGGATATCGAGTACAAATTTATGAAGAGATTCTTAAGCAGTAGTTTTTTGTAAACTGAGCATAAATAGCATCCCTATGGGGGACCCAAAAAGAAAGAAAGAATCACAAAAGATCAGATGTAATTAAACATAAATATAATATAAATATAATTTCTGGGAATTATGGGAAGTAATATTTCCCCTTTATTTTGCATTAGTTAGGTTCAGCTATATTACAGTGTCCAGTTTTCTGTATTACTCTTGAACAAAATCCAACAAGATTCCAGGGATGGCAAAAAGGATGATTAGGGAAGTAGTTTGGAAGGAACCATAATGGTTTACGCTTGAGAAAAAGAGACTGAAGAAATTTGCTGAACTACTTTTTTAAATTCAAAGGAATTGTTCTAATGAAGGTCTGAAGCGCAGATCATGGAACAATGAATGTCAGTTCCAGAGAAGCAGATTGCAACTGAATTAGGAAACATTTTTTAACAGTAAGACCATTTTAGCAGTGGAACTAATTATCCAGAGGAAGTGGATATGTTCAAGCAGAGGCAGTTGTGGATATTTTAATTTAGATTCCTGAACTGAATGGGGGTGGAGAGACAATTGGACTGAGTGATCTAACTAGTCCCTTTCAGTTGAATAGACCTGGTCTAATATGCCGCTTGTAGGATGAATCTTTTATTGCTACATTTTTCTTCAGTAAAGAAAAGAGGCTTGTTCTGAAGATGAAGAATAGAGGACCAGGAGAAAGCAGAGCGAAAGAACTAGTGGACAAAAAGTAACCTATGTGTTTTTAAAAAGGTGATTAAAAGGTTGTTGCAGCAAAAGATTTACAAGTTTCAGTTACTGTTGTAGGGTTGAGTTGCTGTGGGCTCACTTGAGCACTAGCTCAGGCAACAAGAATTAGGCATTTTCCCATGGCAGCAAGAATTAGGTATATAGAAACTGCTCCCACTAAACAGGAAATGCATTTTTTCTGGTTTATCACAAGGTGGCAGAGTTTAACAAGATTATATCAAAACAACCACTACCAAATCACTTCCATGTTACACGAACATGGTTTTTAGCCACCTTCATTGGCGTTTATTACTGTTGATTTTTTTTTTTAAAAAGTGTTGTTATTAGCATTTTGTTCCCACTACAATTCAGGTTAGGACTCCTAGGTTCTAATCTGATTTTATGCACATTATACGGTAAGATTTGGAAATAATGTTTATGCTCATGTGAAAGTAGGCCAGGCAAGATTTAATAGTGGGCTGGGCCATCTATTTCAGTATGCAAATGCAGTGATGTGAATTAAGCAAGAAGTTTGAAATTAAGGGAGGAACTATAAATAAATAATTCATAATTTAAAATGTCTTGACCCACAGATTCCACACACATTTACTTAATCCCCACACAAACTGAAAAGATTATCTATCCAAATTAGAAAAAGCCTTCTGCTAAAACAAGTTTCATGTATACATATTTTTATTTTGCCAGCTAGATTAGAATTAGGTTATTTATTTCTGCTGGCATTTAAATTCTGAGAATGAGCAGAACATACATAAACCAAACAATGCTCCATTCAGCAAAGTACTAGGAGGATACACCCCCCCCCCAAAGACTGTAATTATCCCCAAGATATCTATACTTCTAGAGCATGGGTGTCAAACTCACGGTGTCATGTTGCCATCATGTGACATATAGTGACGTTTTTTCCCTTGGTGGAACTGGGGTGAGCGTGGCCTGCATGTGACACATCTGCCTGTGGGCCACCAGTTTAACACCCTACTGCCTGTTCTAGAGTAACAAAACCATCTTCACATACTCTGCACATAATAGAAAGAAACAGCATTTCTATGTATTTTATTTTTTAAATTTATTTGCTGCTTATGTCACTGTGGGGCTACTTACAACAATAAAAAGGAAGAAATGAAAAAAGTGTTAACAAAACAGAAATAAAATAATAGAACAATAAATAAATGAAAAAGAAAACAATGAGAATACATCAATACGATAACAAAAAGATGGATGAATGGTGAGCAGAGATCAAGGAGGGGGAAGGAGAGTCTGCCATCAATCCAGCAGCCACCTCCAGTGTGAAATTCTCCCATTTGGTCCTCAAACAAACTGGAAGAGCCTAATCTTGCTGCAGAAGGATAGGTGAGTAGGGTAAGGTCTTACCATAAAGGGTAGAAAGTTCTGAGGGATGGGTGCCGCAATACAGGAGGCTCTTCTTTTGGATCCCAAGAGTCAGAATTCTTTGACCGATGAAATTCATAGTAGGCCCTCTCAGCCATCATGAGTTGGGTAGCCTTAACCAGACTCTCCCATGCCCATATTTTTAGTACATGAGGTATGCCTACGGATATTCTCTATCATTCAGGTCATGGTTGTCCCAAAGGTGTTTTTCAAAAGGCAATTGGACTTCCTTGGTTTTTCTTTGAAACATTTCACTTCTCATCCAAGATGCTTCTTCAGTTTAGAACTGAAGAACCATCTTGGATGAGAAGCAATACGCTTTCAGTTACCTTTTGAAAAACACCTTTGGGACCTACTTGATGTATGATTTCAGCTACTTGCTAAATATCTCCTCATGAGGGAAACATAGCTAGCTTTGCCCTGTTTAGTAACTGTTGGAACTTACAATGACACTGAAAAAGGAACTTTATAAGGGGTACTTGTACTTATGACCATTACAGCATCCTTGAAGTCATATGATACCATTTGGGTACTTTGTGAGTGATGCACTTTTATCATTGTTTCAGTGTTCAGTGATCATGTGATCATCATTTGTGACTCTTATAGCCAGCTTTCAACAAGCAAAGTCAATGGAGGAAGCTAGCAATAAGTCACAAATTGCAGAAACATGGTGTCACACTTAGCAATGGAATTCTGATCCCAGTTATGATTATTAAGTGAGGATTACCTTCATTTTTAAAGGCAATTCTTAGCTATGGAACCAAAGAGGTAACAACTCAGCAGGACATCAGCCGATGCAAAATGCCAAGTTGCTGCATAAGGTTGAATCTGAGCAACTACCTTGAAATAACATTTCTCTGGAAGTGCTTTATAACTAAAACTACAAACAATGTAGTTGGATAAAGGTCTCTTTAATAAATGGGAAGTTTAAGAATAATAACAAAAAGTAAAATAGCAGAAAAGAGTCTAAATGTCTAAGGATAGGGCCAGGAAAGTTAAGGTTCAGAATAAGCTGAACCTTGCAATGAATGCCCCCCCCCCCCAAAAAAAAAGGATTTTATGAATATGTGCAAAAAAGTCAAGGAAATGGTTATTTTTCTGATTGGAGAAGATGGCAAAATGGAACAGACAACTGGGGGAAGGATGAAATTCTGGATATGGATTTCTCAGAAGTTCAATAATTCAGAGCACTGTAAAGAAGAATCATGGTTAAAAACTCCATTACAGTTTCAAAATCCCTTTAGTTTAGCTACCAAAATCACACTGGACTATTTTGACCATTTGTAGAATCTTTTGTTGCAAGTGTCTTGCTGCTTTTCTTCAACAATGTAGGAATTAACTTTCTGAGAATTTAAAGACATTGTATGAATAAAGGACTCTGTGTACCTTTATGTGAGGCAGGAAAGAGAGTTAATGCTTTCATCACCATTGACTAATGCTAAGAGCTGCTGGGCAATTCTGATAACCTATTGGAACACGTTGATGTAGCCAGCTTTATAGGGAGGCAGCTGAAGAATGGCACCAAATGAGGTGCACCAAGTAGTAAAAGAAAGAAAATATGCTCTTATCAGCCAGAAATAGGAACCCCGGTAGTGTAGTGTTTAAAGTGCAGTATTTCAGGCAAACTCTGCCCACAGCCACATAACAGGATTCAAGGTTAACCTTCCAAAGTCAGTAAAATGAGGACCCTGTTTGTTGGGGACAATATGCAAATAATGCTTACCTTGTAACTGCTCACAGAGTGCTGCAAAGCACATGGGACAATATATAAGCCTAAATGCTATTGCTAAATAACTTTCACTCTAATCCCAGCTGTGGTCATCTGACTTCACTGCTGATTTAATAAGTGGCAACCCTAAGAGATTTTACACACCTGGTAGTTGCCATTGGATGCTTCCATTGTAAGAAGGAAAACAATATTTTAACTTCAGTACAGTTAACCTAAGAATATGAACAGTGGCCTATTGGTTCAGATGCCTGCTCATCTGAACCAGGAGTCTGCTCTCACAGTGGCCAACAAAAGGAGCCTAGAAGTCTCTCAGCAGCTGGCCTTCAGAAGTAGTCATTTTGCTATCAAGATAGATAAACACTGAATGTTAAGAATGTCTTAAGCTTGTCCTATTTGTGAGCTGGGGAAACAACACAAAGAAGATATTGCAGAGTTAGGTGCAATTAGGGAAATTGATTCAGCACCTAAATCTGGATACAACAGCACACCTTTTATTTCAAGTATTCCAGGTGCTTAACATATATTAGTGCACCCATAATCCACATGCACTATCCGTAATTTACATTCAGATTTTACACCCTTATTCTAGTTTTTCAAAAAGGAGAGATTAGCTACGTGCACCAAGTTGAATATTATATTATACAAACTCAGGCAATAAGCTTAATTTTTTAGATGCTTCAAATAACCATTCATTTTGAAAGGGTTGAAATTTGAACCTGGAATATTCCCTTCTGAACTATTACCCACTACACAGCTCACAGATAAAAACAATCCAGTTTCTCTATTGTGAATCCACTGGGAAAGAACTTTAATATTACAAATATTGAAACAAGATGAGAAATTGATTTTGTTTGCTGACCCAGAAGTGAGAAAAGGTTTTTTTCATTTCTGCATAACTCACAAAAGACATTGCTGTATTTGTAAGTTAAGATGCCAGAACAGTTGACATCCTCTCACTGATAAAAAAAAAACGTTCAGAATCAAAATAACTAAACCACAGCTTTGCAAATAGTCCATCTCTGCTCAACACAAAATTATTTGCAATGAAAATATGTAAAGCATCTCTAAATGGGTCACTTCACAGGGCCACAAGGGACAAAGGTGGAATTTACACCCGTGTTTTCTTAATAACTGATTGATCTTACAATTCAATGCATTGACCCTTGTTAGAAGATAAAGATGGTCTTCTACATTCTATGTGGAAAGTGTATGAAAAGTGTAGCCACAGGGTGTAACAAACTTAATAGGAATCACATGAATTTCATCTTGAGAAATCTATTAGTTGTCTGACATTACAGCAGCTCTGAATGTTTGAGGTTAGGAAGGTATTTTACTAAGCCCTTCATTTCAAACTTATATTAGCATTTCCAGTAAGATTATTACTGTTTAATGCTGTATGAGAGCATCTACTATTTTTCTACCCTGTTTGAAACATAATGGATGGGTATGTTTTTGAGAAAGCACAACTTTTCAACGGCATGTCACATATTAACTGTAGGATCACACATTCCTTGGGGAAGGTTCTATTCAGAATGTTACTTTTTTTTCTTCTAACACTGATTTTGATAGATTCTCACAAAATGTTAATAGGGTAGGTAGATGCAGAGAAATAAATTTATATAAGTAACTCTAACCAAACTAGATCTTGAAAAAGATATTGGAGAGCTAGTTTGCTCTAGTGGTTAAGGCACCACTAGATAAAAAACACGAGATTGTGAGTTGTAAGCCAACTGGGCCAGTCACTCCTTCTTAACTCTACTCACCTAACGTTGTTGTTATGGAGAAAATAATAATAAGAAGGAGTATTAGGTATTTTCACCACCTTGAATTAATTATAAAAGTTATAAAGGTAGGATATAAAAAAGTAAATCTTAGCCCAATTATTTTTCTTACACTAATATAGACCTTTGTATCTCTTGGTTTCAATTAGAATGTTGGGTCAGTCAAGCAGATCTCTCTCCTATTTCTTCTTTCAGAGGTTGGGCATTTGTAATAAGATACTTATTCAATTTCTTGACTTTTGTTTCTTGGCTATAGATCAAATGCAGATGCAGATGTAGTTAGAGAGATAGCTAGTATTGGTGTTATGCTGATCTTTTGCTCTCATTTGATTGGACCCTATTAATGAAGGGTATAGGGCAAGTCAAAGATCAGCAAAAGATGAAAGGCTGGGAGAAATGAAATCCATCTTGTTTTTTTCAGTTTTGTTTTTTAAAGTTGCCCCTTTTGTGTGCTATCACCTGCAGAGGGTCACCAATGCTTCATTTAAAAAAAATGTCATTATGTGAGCCAGCAACATTATAAGGTTATATGATAACCCATTTCAAAATGAATGTATTTCATTTTTAAATTATTATTGGAAATTGAGTTTTCTCACAAACAATCCAGAAAATTGTTCATATATACAATTGAAGATTCCTGTGAATCTTGGCCAGTGGTGGGTTTCAAATTTTTTTAGAACCTCTTCTGTAGTGTGGCCTGCTTTGTGGGAGTGGCTTGCCAGCCATGTGACCGGGTGGGAGTGGCTTGCCAGCCATGTGACCGGGTAGGAGTGGCTTGCCAGCCATGTGACTGGGTGGGTGTGACCAACTTGTAAAATGTGGTGAAACTCACTTAACAATGCTCTTGCTTAGCAACCAAAATGTTGGCTCAGGAACTCTGGCATTGAAGTGTGCAAGTCTTAAAAGCTGTCACGTTACAAGACCCTTGCACCCCAACCCTTTAGAAAAAAAAACCAGGGGTGTTCAAACTTGACATCTTTAAGACTTGTGGACTTCAACTCCCAGAATTCCTCCTCTCGCTCTTCATCTTGATGATGTGCAGACGGGCGGGGGAGGGAGCTGGAACCGGTTCTAAATGGCACTATAGATTTGTGGAACCTCTTCTTTAGAAGAGATTAGAACTGGCAGGAACCCACCCCTGATCTTGGCCATTATTTATATAGAACTGTATATGTGTGCATTTGAGAAAGACTATATTTTACATTTACAGATATTATATTGTATATACAGTACATAATCAACATTTAATATATCCCTGTCCTTCATCTAAAGCAGGGGTGTCAACCTGGCACCCCACAGGCCAGATGTGTCACCTGCAGCCCACGCCCACCTCAGCTCCGCAAATGGGGAAAACGTCACGTGACAGCAATGTGACGCAGCGACTTTGACACCATGATCTAAAGCTTATACTGCAACAAATTTCCTTTCCTTTGCACTTGTTTTTCAGAAAGATTTCCTCTTTGTGTAAAGATCTTGGGCTGGGGATAGTAGGAATGTGGGGAATTTCCCAGGCACAGCCCAAAAAAGTGGATACCCAAGATATGGTTTAGTGTTACAAATGATAAGATGGATCTATAGATACTTGTTTGGAGTGTTAACATGAATAAGTTAACATAGAATTCCAGTATTTATTTTTGAATGCTTTGTTTCAATACACACTCAGGTTTATTGGTAGTTACCCTTAGTGGACAAAATACATTAGAGACAGAAAAATTATATTGCTAGAGAATCTAGTGAAAAGAAAGGGTTTTGCTCAGATCAGGAGTGCTTGCAGAGAGAGTTTTTAAAAAAAGGTGAAGATGGTATCCATGAGCAAATAATTGATGCTTTGTACACATGTAGAAAGGGGCTGGGGAGTGATTGTGTGCTGTGGCTGACACTTTGGCTTTTTTGACTCCTCTGCAGATATCCCTAGTTTATGAACATTTTGTCTTTGAATCTTTCAAATGATTAAAAGAGGGTAGGTGATAAAAGCTCAGAGGTGGGTTCCTACCAGTTCGCACCTATTCGGTAGAACCGGTTCATCAAATCTACCGAACCGGTTAGAAGAGGTTCTACCAGTGGACCCGGAAAGCAGGCCACACCTACAGAAGAGGTTCCAAAATTTTTGAAACCCACCACTGTAAAAGCTGTATAATAGAAGTGTTTCCCCCAAAGCCTTCCATGTTTCCTCATTGTGATGGTGGCAGGAGCAATGTGGTCAGAAGTAAGGCACCAGACGTCCCGATTTCAGTGGGACAATCACGCTTTATAACAATTTGTCCTGTGTCCCGGGCCATTTTTAAAAAGTCCCGATTTTCTGGCTTCATGTTGAAAGCCCAGTGGATTTGCTTAAGAAATCCTAACCGGGGCATGACAAAAGACACCCTGTCTAATCCCTCTCTCTGTCTCAGTACTTTCATTGAAGATATTAAAATGTTAAAGCAACAAAACGGACCCTCCCGCGCCCCTTTTACCTCATTTTATAAGAAAAAATGACCAAGTACCATAGAGCTCCAGGAAACACTTGGCTAGAGAGGTCGCGAGTGTTACTTCCTGGATTTTCCGGAGGGGAGGGGCACAGAGGTTGGAGGTCTGCTCGTGTGCGAAAAATGGTGGCAAAGTTTCTTTGAAAAATATTTCCCTGACTAATTTCACCATTTCAATTTGCTCAGTTCTTTGTATTAACATCTACATCATTCTGGGTTTACTTGGAGTGCAAGCCTGCTGGTAAGTGAGCTGGGTTTTTTCTTTTATTTTTTTAATGTATTTTAAAATAATATTTTATTTATTGTGCATAGGATTTTTTAAAATTCTGTGTGGATTCTTTTTTTAAATTGTCTTAGACTATTTAAAAAAAGATTCTATCCAAAATAAATTGAAGTGAAACCATGTTTAAAAATTCTATGCACAATACTTTGAAATATATTGTGCATAGAAAGAATAGTTTGAAATGTTTTACTTCAATTTATTCTGTGTGGATTCTTTTTTTAAATTGTCTTAGGCTATTTAAAAAAAGATTCTATCCAAAATACAAAATACCAGCTGCAGTTATTCACTTAAGAACTGTGGCAAGAAAGGTGGTATAATGGGCTTAGTGACCAAAGTTATAATGGCATTGAAAAAAGTGACTGATGACCATTTTTCACACTTAGCGACCATTTTCACACTTAGCGACCATTGCAGCATCCTCATGGTCACGTGATCAAAATTTTGATGTTTGGCAACAATTACAATTTGTAAATTGTAGTTATGTTGAAATTAAAAAAAATTACAATACTATTTTTGCATTGTATGAAAATGTTTGTTGCTCCGTATAACATTTTTAATCAAACCCCCCCCCCCCAGTCAAAGGTGTCCCTCTTTACCAATCTGAATATCTGGTCACCTTAGTCAGAAGGCACTCAATATGCTAATGAGGACTTAAGGATATCTAGTTTTGAATGTTTGAAAGATAATGGATATAATGGTAGTCAAGAAAACACACAAATGGATAATCTGCAAATCAACTCAGAGTTCTCCCCCTTGAGGCACAAATGACCAGGCCTAAATTATTCTGGCTCAGGCACATTATGTGAAGTTCTAACTCTCTAGAGAAAATTTTAATGCTGGGAAAGGTGAAAGGAATGAGAAGTGGATGAAGACCAGCAGCAAGATGGATGGACTCAGTTACAGCAGCAAAGAGTGCACCCTTAGGAGATCTTAAGATACAATGTAATGGAGAAAATATAATTGCTAAGCACTGATTTTACCAACCTGGTGCCTTATAATCAATCAACAGTAAAAGAATCAGCAATCAAGAGATATATCAAAGATCAGCACCAAGTTATAGTAGGACAGACTTATGGAGTCCTTGGAAAAGATGTGGCTTATTTATACCTGCAAATATCAGTATCATGCAGATGAGGGTTGATTTTCTCTTTGATACTCCAAGGAAGTGAAAGTTGGACCTCAAAGAAGCAGAATGGAGAAAGTATTGGTATTTTTGAACTTGGATATTAGAGAAGACTCTAGGGAATACCATGGATAGAGAAGAAAACAAATATAGCATTGAACTTATCAATCTGGGGTTCTCACTTGAGGCACAAATGATAGCTCAATTTTTAAATATTTTGGATACATTATGTGAGGACCCAGCTCCCTTGAGAAGCTCATGATTCTGGGAAAGATGAAAGGGAAGAGAAAAAGAGGATAACAAGATGAGCATATTAAATTACTGGGGTGATGGGAACCTAATTGGAGATCTGAAAAGCTTCGTTGGGACAGATCATACTAGAGAAGATCTGTTTTTGAGTTGCTAAATCAGCACTAATTTAATGACACATAATGAAGTGCAACAAAAGTATTTTTAAAAGCATCAGAAATCCCATTTCATTTGGAAATGCAGCATATTTTTTTTTTAAAAAAATACTTTAACAACAGCTTGCTTTTCTATTTGTGGCATTCCTCTCACTTCATTCTTTTGGAAAACTGGCTTCAGACCAATGATTGAAATGTCCAAAAATTATTTAAGAAATTCTGAAAGAAAATTTTTAAAAGGAGATGACAACATGAAAATATTTGTATTAATGTTTACTTTTTCACTGCTTAAACATCAAGTTTGGACTTTATTTAGCGTAGCATTAACTGCTGACTATTTGTAAAGACTAGTGATTGTTTACCCTAGGCCAATAATAAGACTCAATGTTTACAGGAAAGTAGCTTTGTATATCTTGGTCTTCTGTCTATCTTTCAGAGGGGCCTTAAAAAGTTCTTCCTTCCTACCTCATTTTGGGAGAGAAATCAATGTCAAATGAAGCTAGTAACTAAACAATTAACCTCTATAAAGCATCTTTGTGCTTTTTTTCACACACATATATAGACATAAACAAAATCCGAAAGCTTACATTATATACCTAAATCTGTTAATTCTATTAGCAGTCTAATTTGAAGAGTGAATGAGAAATGATGTCGAATGAATCTTCATGACAGATGAAGCAATAAGTTTGGGACATAAGCCAAGTTTTGAGAGGCTGTGTTAGGATTTATGGGAGGGGGTGGATGGGCTGATGGAGAAGAAACAACAGGAGGGCAGGAATGGGATATCATCTCTTCTAATTTAAAAATGAAATGGAGAAAATGACCATTCCAGACAACTTTAAATGTATTTATACTGCTATACTGCTAGCATCACTGGAACAATTTTTCTTTATACTCACTGATTTGTTTAAGATAGAAAATGTCCTATAATCATCTCTAATATTAATGCTATGGCTCAAATTTCCATATCTTCTCAGAATACCCTAACAATAATACTCCTCAGTACAGATAGGTGAGCTATTCAACCAGATAACATCTTCTACTTGTGTAATTTTGTACTTCTTTAAGGAGCAAGGGTGTGTAAAATGTTTCATTCTCAAAATATTTGGGTATGAAAACAGTTATAAATGTTGTGAAAGTGAAATGAAACACATTTGTTTCAAGAACTTTTCCTGAGACTGGAAGAAAACTAGGTGTGAAATAAATCTCGTATATTTCAAAAAAGTGTTGTTTTGACCATTTGCTTGTTCTGAGCATTACAACTGGGCTCTTGTTTTGTGCTTGTGATCTGCTGCCTTTTCTCAAACGTTTTCCAGCTTAGCCAGTATACCAGCCAGGATTATTTTTTTATTTTTTTATTTTATTTTATTAAGGATTTATATGCCGCCCTTTTCCCTGAGGGGACTCAGGGCGGCTTACAACAATGAAGGGAAGGGAGTGCAAGACAAGACTTGAAAAAAAGAATCGTGATTAAAAGAAATTAAACCATAAAAATACAACATTTTGTCCGCCAAGAACTGGATTAGTTTCATTGGTGCTACTATTGGTTTACATTGGATAGTGTGAAGTTGGAATGGAGTGTTGAGAGAAAGGTAGCTTTTAAGCAGAAGGCCAGAAAGAAAAAGAAGGCTTCCTCTTACAGCTGCAGGCTTGCTGGCTCACCAGAAGCATTATTACTTCCTTTAATTTCAGTTAGTGAAGAAAGGAGGATATATCTATAGAGATAGATAAGTAGATAGATAGATAGACAGACAGATAAATGATAGACAGACACATGTACAGAGATATCCACACAGACATTTCCAAATGTTTGAATTTTGTTCTAGGACAGGGGCGTCACGTGACGTATCACAACTTTTTTTCCTCTTTGCTAAACTAAGGATGGATGTTGCCAGTGCATGACACATCCGGGCAGCGGGCTGCAAGTTTGACACCACTGTTTTAGGAGAACACAAAACACTCAAACAATATTGAGTTTTGTTCTTATGGAAAACAACCATCTTGAAATATTTTGACAGAACATTTTGAGTGGGGCTGCTTTGTTCCAAGTTTAAGCAAAACACACTTTCTGATTCAGATACATCTTTATTCAGCAGTCCCTTTTTTGCAAATGTACTGGGAAAGTATGAATATTCATGTGCTCCTGTCAAAGACACATGATAATATTTCACTAAGGAGAGCATTTCTTTGGCTTGAAATATGCAGCAGAACTAAACTGTTCACAAACTTATGATTTTCTGGGTTTAAGGGCAATCAACATTCAATACAAAGATGCAAGAGGAGATTCAAAAAGTAATGATAAAGGTTACTATTTTTATTTCTATTCCAAATTAAGTACCAGCCTGATAACCTTTATTATAAGTAGCTTCAGTACTGAATTGCATCTTTGTGGGGAGGGGGTCTATATTTTTACTTCCTTGGATATCCTCTAATTGCAGGAGTGCAATAAAGAACAATCTTTTCATGCAATTTTAAGAAGTTAGCCCAACTGAACAGTGGTCAAGGGCTAGATAATAGTATTATAAAGTTAGTCTTTTCTTGTATTTCCCCCCCTTAGGGTATAACACCAGAAGTGAACTGAAGTTGCTGTTAGATATATAATTAGATTCTGTTATTTCTGGATGAGATTCATTATCATACCTTGTAATTAAAGTTGGGGACATATAGTGTTGGCAGGTTAAGCTGTGAACAGAATCCCCTTCCCCTTCCATTAATAAATAGTTTGTACCAGCCCGAACCAGTAATAAAAAAATGCTACTGGTTTGGCCAAACCAATATTTTCGACAATCAGCTATGATGCGTGATTTAGATTAGCTATAAAGCAGGATTTTCTAAATCACGTGGCACAGTGATTTCCCCCCATCGCTGTTCTACATACCTTTGCAGGCACGCTCGGTAAGAGGTTTTACCCACCTGCCTGAACATCATCATGTCTGTTTTGATGCTCTTTGCGGAAGGTCCTGCACATGTGTGGAGGTAGTACGTGCACTCACATTTGTGAACTGGTAGTGAAGGTACCATAATTAGATTTCACACCTAGTTTGTACCTTAACTGTTTGAATTTCTCATGCTAAAAGGTGAAAGGGAATTATTCATAAAGTAAATATAGTAGCATGGAGGATCTTCCTGACAATCATATAGAGAGAAATGTGTATGTATATATGAAAGTATATACTAACCATATTATCACTGTATGAGTTCATTTATTCTTTACACCATACAGTAGCCCAGTTTTTAGGAGCAAAGTATCGGAAATGTTTCTCCACCCAATCAATGAAATAAATAAAATACTAAACTGTTGCACTTCTTTGTTTTTGCCCAGAAACTGAGAAGACACAGATGGTGATTAGCATCTTATGTACATGTTTTGTTCATATAATTTTCACAATCTTAAAGGAGTGTGTTGTGAGCAGAATATGTGATTCATTTCCCTCTCCGCACAGTTGAAGTACTTAGATAATTTTAGATCCTTGATATAATGCTCTTACAAAAGTTCCTCATTTACATGTGAATGTGTATTAGTTATTTAAGCTAGTTCTCTTTTGCAAAATAAGGACCAGAACCTCTGCCCTCAGGTCTTGTCCCAGTGCACCAAGATTTTCATAGTCTTTGTTTAGAACAGGGGTGGGGAACAATGGCTCTTTTATGACTTGTGGACTTCAACTCCCAGAATTGGCTCTGAGAGTTGAGGTCCACAAGTCATAAAGGGGCCATGGTTCCCCATCTCTGGTTTAGATAGTGGGCAAAGCAGGGGTGAAATCAACTTTCCTTCACTACCAGTTTGCAAATGTGAGCGTTTGTACAGGACCTTCCACGCATGCACAGAGCATCAAAAATGGGATGTGATGACATCTGGGTGGGTGGGCGGAGCCTTCTGCCGCCACCACTACCGGTTCACCTGAACTGGATAGAACCAGCTGATTTTCACCACTGGGGCAAAGATATTCCAATGAAGGGATTGCATTAGAACTGGCCAAATCCTGAATTGGATTAGGTTGCTCTATACCAGTTCCCAATATTTGAAAGCACATTTGGTAAAGTACTGTCTGATCAGCAAGTGGAGATGCAAAAGAAGCAGAAACTTCCATGTACATTCCCCTCTTAATTAAAATTTAGGAACCTTTGAGTTAAAGGAAAAGAGCTTGTAAATTTTCATAGTCATACTACAGCATTATAGTCACAAGTCTGCTTGGGTTATATGCCACAACTGATGATCATCAGATTAACAGTTCAGGGTAATCAGATCCAAACATTCCTTTGTGGTTAAACTGTTAAGCATTCCATCTGTCTTTTTACAATTCCTTGCAGCATGCTTTGCTAGGGGAGCATTGAGCCAGTAATTTCACATTGCCACAGCTAAATTAGGTTTGTGGGTTTTAGAAAAACTTCTGTTGCTACTGTTTCCATAGACACCTACTCTTTAGAGAAAAGGCTACAATCTGGGCCTTCAGTCTCAAGTTTGAACTTAACAACAAAACACAGTTAGGATCCATATTAGACTTAATTATTACCTGTGTTGAGGATGTGGTGGCTCAGTCACTAAGACTCTGAGCTTGTCGATCAGAAGGCCAGCAGTTCAAAACCCTAGCGCCGCATAACAGAGTGAGTTCCTGTTACGTGTCCCAGCTTTTGCCAACCTAGCAGTTCGAAAGCAAGTAAAAATGCAAGTAAGAAAATAGGGACCGCTTTGGTGGGAAGGTAACAGTGTTCTGTGCGCCTTCAGTGTATAGTCATGCCGGCCACATGACCATGGAGACATCATCGGACAGTGCTGGCTCTTCGGCTTTGAAACTGGAGCACCTCTTAAAGTCGGGAATGACTAGCACATATATGCGAGAAGAACCCTTACCTTTACCTTATTAACTGTGTCAATTGCATTCTAAAGGTTCTGCTGAGCTTCAAATTCCATCTTGTAAGGAGGTCAGGATAAACAGAATCAATGCAATCAACAATCAAGTATAGATTCACTCTAGGTGCAATCATACATTATGTCAGGGCCACTTTGAAGTAATATCAGAATGGTACATTGTGGAATGTTCTCCTCAGCCTTCTTCTAGAATAATCCATTCCATGCCTTTACTCAGTCTTGTTAATCTTCTCTGTGGTCATTGAGTTGATTTTAATCTATTCCCCATTAGATTTTTTTTGTCTTCTCTCCTGCTCCCTGGGAGGTGAATACAATATAATTGAAGATTTCAGGGAGAATTTGGTGAGATACTACGTTAACTATAAATATCTCCTATTTTCATAAACCTACCACTATTTTCATTTAGTCCGCAACTTTCTGATTGTCACAGAAAGTGAGTAGATACATAACTAGTTCAAAACAATATTTTCAGATGACACTAAATTGGGTGGCAGAATTATTTCCCTAGAAGCGAAAAATAAAAAACAAAAATACTCTTGATATGTTTGATATACTGGTTGAAAAATAATAAAATGAAATTTAACCTAGCGTAATTTGTTCCTCAATTGAGAAACAAGTACCAAATATACATGCATAGGATGGAGGATAGTTTGTAATACAGTGACTTTTGAGAAAAAGATGTGTGATGTGTGTGCAGGAAAAACAAAAGCTGCAAAACAGTTGTTGAGTGACTAACAGGAGTCTAGTTTCCAAATGAGGGAAAATAATAATTCCATATGATCGGCTTTGTTCAACTCCTAATTAAAGCATTGCCCCATTTTGGACAATGCACTTAAAAAAATAGACAAACTGGAACAAGTTCATGGGAGGACATTGAGGATGATTAAAGGACTAGGAAATAAGTCTTGTAAGAGAGATTGGAGGAGTTGGGCCTTGTGTACAGGGATATGTTAGCACTTTTCAAATAACTGAAAGGATGTCACGCAGAGGTCAGGACCTGTTTTCTGTCACTGCAGACTGAAGAACATGAAAAAACAAATGTAGCTTCAAGAAGGGCTGCTCAGTTGAATATCATGCTTCATAATAATTTAAAACAGAAAAGTCATTAGACAAAAAAATAAGTATCAGAGTTTGTAAAAAAGCAGTAAATAAGGGTGTTGTTTTTTTAAAAAAAGAAGAAAATGAGGTGAAAGTGTAAATGGAGAGATGTAGAAAATGCCTGAAATTACTGCCCACAATCTAATGAGATTAGCAACATTTGGGCTGCCAAAGAGATGTCCCGGTATCAACATTAAAATCTGCTCATGCATGGTTCTCAGTGTTGCCAACCAGCACAACCTCATGACTGGTATTTGTACTTTCAACTTCAACTGATGCCTTTTATGTATTGACTGGACTTGCTCTATTGTTGAACTATTACATATTGGAACTCAGCTATTGTGTATTGGAACTTAACACTAGTATGTGGCAAACGGACTCTCTCAATTTTCTGTGTTCACTTATGTTGACATTTACTCTAGTCTTCCTAGTTTATCATAGCTTCATTATGCAAGTCAGTATTTGAGATGTCTTCTTATTGTTTTATGAATTAATGTTCACCCTTTTTAAAGACCACTATGGTTTATCTGCCCAGACTTCTTATTGATTGTAGGAAATATTCTGATCAAACAGATTATGAAATATGCTTTCACAGTGGCACCAAAACTGTTGGGAAATATCCAACCTGGCAGGGAGGAAGGATGAAGTAGTGTCACTGTGCAACTAAGTGTAAAAGGCCCAGAACTTACTCTCCCTGAATTCCTTGGAGCCTTATCTAATTGTTCCAATAGAGAGCTGCCAGACTGGGGAGATTCCTGTATTATAAGGTAAAAGTAAAGGTTCACTCCCACATATGTGCTAGTTGTTCCTGACTCTAAGAAGAATGCTCATCTCCGTTTCAAAGCTGAAGAGCCAGTGATGTCCACAGATGTCTCCGTGGTCATGTGGCAGGCATGACTAAACACCAAAGTTGCACGGAACGCTGTTACCTTCCCACCAAAGGTTGGCTCCTATTTTTCTATTTGCATTTTTACCTGATTTCGAATTGCTAGATTGACAGAAGCTGGGACAAGTAACGGGAGTTCACTCCGTTACGTGGTGCTAGGGATTCGAACTGCCGAACTACTGATCTTTCTGATCGACAAGCTCAGCGTCTTAGCCACTGAGGCACCACATCTCTTCCTGTATTATAGGCAGAACATAATAAAGTAATTGGCTCAAACTCAAATGACCAGTCTGGTCATTCATGTCTGACACAAACAAATATTTCTTTTATTTACTTTATTAATTTCTTATTATTATTTGATTGTTTGATGTATGTTTGTTCAATTTCTTTTTTCCTCCAAGGTTGAAGTAATCTAACTATTTGATTACTGAATAAATTTAACATCTCAACTTACTTTTTCTTTGTATAGTTTTCAGCAAACCAAATGAAATAAAATTATTAAGTTTCTGAGAATTTAGCTGGGCGATGCCCAGAAACTTGCCAGGTTTTTCCTGAGTACACCATTCAGAGCTCTCCTTTCAAGGTAGGTTAGGGTCCTACTTCTCAGTGGCTTCTGGTGACTATTAATTTGAGGAGATCATTTCAGATAAATTTCAGTCCAAAGCACAGATCATCTGGGCTTCCTAATTAAAGGGCATGGAACTAGACTTCAAAGGAACTTGAGCTATCCATAGCTTTGAAAGCTTCTATCTAAGATATCTTGGATATTATAAAGTTTGACTACAAAGCTTTATATCATAAAATATTACTGCTATTGACTTTTTCTGCAATTTCCTGGTGAGCTTATATTCCTTTCTTTAGGTGCTTGCACTGTGCATCATCCTTTACCATTTTTATTACTTCCCATTTTGAGATGGGGCTGTAAAAAAACTCAATAGATCTGTTATATGTGAAAGGACAGGTTACAACATTTTTGAAGTCTTTCATTCAATCAACCACCCAAACCAATCATAGAATCAGGAACATCTTGTCAGGTAGTTAATATGTCCTTTCAGCCTTTCAGTTTGTCTTATTTAAAAGATTTCTGTGTTGTCTTAAATCAACTCCTGCAATAATGTTCAAAGCAGATCAACAATTATAAAAATCAAGTAGAATAATACTGATATTATCAAACAACAGTAAGAAAAACTAGGATAAATCTATCCAGTAAGATTAAAGCAAAGGTTGAGGTTAATGTGGCTAGCTTGATATTAGTTATCAATATCTGGATATATAAATATACGGAAGGCTCCTTGCATATATAAACTGTTTCACTGTTGCAAAAGTGTGCTAGATCTCAGTAATGTGTATAACAAAGAAGAAAGAGGGAAAATTTCCATCGCATGGCAAAGGGCTTATAAATTCCAATCAATGATCTGCAGAACACTATCTGGTATGCAGAAATAGAAAACTTACTTTTGACTGTAAGTCTATATTTATTGTTTTTGGAAATATTTATGTTTTATGATTTTATAGGTTTCAATGTTATAAGCTGTCCAGAGTCATCTCGAGGCAAGGTGGGTAGTAAACAAATTTAATAAATAAATAAATAAATGATGATGATGATGAACATATCTCTCTTTGTCTCTCTACCATTCATCTGTAGCTCCACACTTGTTAGTCCTTTTGTTTCTAGATTTTCTTGAATTGTACTAGACTTTATCAGCATTTCACAGCTCTATATACATACAGTTTCATTTTATTCATGATTGCCTATCATCAGGCTAATCAGTGCCTGTCCTTTGTGCTCTTATAGTGGCTGCTATTTTTTGTACTTTTTGCACAAACTGTTATTCTATGGAATTATCCGCTTAGAACAGCCAACAAGACTGGGTATTCCAAGATACTTAAAGTAAACCTTTCTGAGCCAAGGTGGACTGAATTCAAAAAGTTGAAAATTGGCTAAAATTTATACCATCTGTTTATTTTCCATATGTCTGCTTTTGTTGAAATATCTGTAATTGACATGAGATTGTATTATTATTTTTCCCACCCAGCTTTTCAAGTTGGCTATATTTTTTCATTTCTGCCATAGCTATTTTTTTGAGCTTATCTATAACGTAAGTGCTGTTGTTTGTAATCCTGCTGTAGTCTGGGTTACTGAGTTATTTTGGGGTTGGGGTTTAAAATGGTTGTCTTTTCCTTTTGTGGATATAGAAAACATTCCAGTATGCATGTTTTAAACTCCTAATTATCATAAAAATGCCAGACATGCAAAAAGTACAAAATTATATGATGGTGTGAGGCTTTTTAAACTGTGTAATTTGTTAATGTAAAAGTTTGCTTGGGTAAATTTCAGGAAACCTCCTGGAATTCTAGAACATCTGAGGGAAACTGCAGTCAGCTTAACAATGTGAACTGGTTTACATTACATTAGATTTGAGAAACACACAATGCAAGCAACTTTGGTGTCCAAAACTTAATTAGAGGCTTCTTTTTAAACATATTCCCTCCCACTATGAGAGAGGGTAATTTATGTGGCTCTACTTAATTCATTCTTCAAAGGTGCAAATCTGTGGAAACTGGATTAGTATGTTGACTCCATCAATTAACATTAATCTAATATCCTGCCCATTTAAATTAGTGTAAACACAGACCAATAAGGTTAGGGGGAAGAGAGTTAAATTGAAAAAGATTTATTTAAGGATTAGTATGGTAACTAAACTAGAATTTAATCCAGGAAGTAAACATCACAGAAATGCAGGTTGTGGGAAACAACAGACCACAGCAAAAACTAGCAGCTTGAAACAAGAATTCAAATAGGAAAGGTCATTTTAGAGAAACTGTGGCTGTATAGTGTTTCTTCTGCTACAGAAAGTCATTGCAAAATAGTCAACAACTTGTGGAATTGGCCTGAATCTCTTTTTATGATGCTAGGGATTCCATATCTGTCTATAAAATAGAAGAAAATGAGTTCTAATATGTTGCTTGAAATGAGATTGTACTTGTAAAACCGACAAAATGAGGCTCTATGATTGGAGAATGAGAAAATAGAATTCCAGGTCAAGGAGTTGCAAGATTTCTAAATCTAAATAATAAAAACCATACTGTATAGCTAGCATTTCATAAATAAAATCAGATATCAAGGATCAATACTTCCCCTTGCTCCAATGTGGCTGTTTAGGCCAAATCTGATTTGCCCAAGAAAGGCTATAGCTGGGCAAAGGCATCCCTGACCAAAACAAGCTGCAGCCCCATTGAAAACTATCTTGTTTACTGATCACTAGAGTCCTTTCATCTAAACTGTGCTTCAGTTTTTTGCCTTCCTCCAATACATGTCTGTATCCAGATCAGATGTGGGTTCCTACCAGTTCGCACCTATTCGGTAGAACCAGTTCATCAAATCTACTGAACCAGTTAGAAGAGGTTCCACCAGTGGACCCGGAAAGCAGGCCACACCTACAGAAGAGGTTCCAAATTTTTTTGAAACCCCTCCACTGGTCCTTGGATATGATTATTCTATACTATCATGCTCATATTTATAAAACTCAGTGCCTCTGTGAAAGGTAAGGATGACTAGTGCATTTGTGGTGCAATCAGAACATTGCGTGTGTTGAAGTTGTTTTAATGCAAACCAAGGATTCATTTTAAAAAACAAGTTACATCATATTCTTATGCATGCCAGTGCTGTGTGTGAGGTAATTTAAAGTGGTTCTGACAAGTGTCGTCAGCATCTTCATATCCAGTCACATGGGTGGCAAGCCACTCTCATCCGGTCACATGGGCGGCAAGCCACTCCCACAAAGGAGGCCACACCCACAGAGTAGGTTGGAACAATTTTTGAAACCCACCACTGATCCAGATAATGATTCTGGCCATTTAGTCAGGGTTACTTGAATTGAGATCCAGAAAATATTTCCTCCAGCTCTATATCTATTCATTTGTTTGATAACATAGTACTTGTTGATCTGGTATTACCATTGTCTCATACGTTACAGCAGGCAAAGTTAGGAGACTGACCTTCTATCTAGATAAAGCTTGTAAATTATGCTTATTGTAGTTCTATTTATTTCAGTGCTTCAAGGAGGACTTAGGTGAAACACTAAGCAGGGTCCTTCAGTATTAATCCATTGACGCCTCCACTGAGGTGTTGAAATTTGTCCCATTTTCACACATCAGTATATCTCAGAACCTTTGGCATTTGTAGTTTAGCCCTAAAATTGTTTCTCCTATGTTTCATTGCTGTAAATAAAGCATTTTGATTCACTTATTATGTAGTGATTTATTCTCTTTTAAACATTCTTGCTTAATCTTAATGAATATCAACGAAGTTTACATTACAGGCAAAAAGAAAATTCAGTGAACTCTCACAGGTGGTAAGGCAGTCCCAGCTATTAACCATCATAGCTGGCTATTGGAGAACTAGCAAGGTGCTGTTGTCCTGATTATTAGTGTTTGGTGGTTCTCTAGCGAGCCATTTCAGGAAACAATATAACGATTACTGCAATTCATAAATTAGGCTAGATAGATCTTTGGTGTGATTCACTGAACATTTCTTATGTTCTTAATTAGGATGAGGCAGGTGACCTACTTAAATGTTTTAGAAAACAAATCCATTTAAATCTGGTGCCAAGTTATTATCTGGTTCCATAGTTGGGGTTCCACAACAGAAAAGGCTTGGTTCTTGGAAAAGAGCTTAATCTCTTAAAGCAGACAAACCTAGAGATATCTCAGTCCAAAATTATATATATCTTCACAATGTAAACATCACCATCTTGCATTGGGCTCAGTCCACAATGGGCAAATCTACAGGGGATGTCATAGTGACCCAGGTGTCAAGACAGAGGGAAGGCTAGAATTTCCAGTCTCCTTGCAGTTCTTCTTTTCTCAGCTCACTCTTTTCTTTACCAGTTTTGATGCTTAGAGTTTTTGAAAGAGAAATGTGAATGCTTCTTTAAAAGCAACAACAGCTAAAAACAAAATGAAGCTGCCAAAATAGAAAATTGCTATTGCTGATGAATTTTGTGATGTGATCTCGGGTGGGGCAGCCCAGTGAGTCATAGAAACGGGGCTAGAGACTGCTTGTGGTTTGTGCACCACTGGCATCATGCACTCCACTTGACCACTCCACTTAAAGTGCCGGCAATCTTTCCCACTTAAGAGTGGCAGCCGCAAATGGACATCTCAGGGGGGAAAAAACCCGCTAGGATTGTGATATATGTCTTGCAGCCAGAGTTATTCAGTGGGTAAGAGAATCTATTCATCTCCATCATTAATTGTAACTAAAGTTTTCTGGAACAGGGCCTAGATTATGCCTCCTTTACAAAGCCATGCCCTTGCTTCTGGGAGCAAGGTGACTGACAAATTATTTGCTACAATGTTCACAAAAGAAAGCACAAATTTTACATTACATTTCAAACCACCATGGTGTACTATTGGATTTAAACAAAAGCAGTGCAATTTTTTCAAAGAATTTGAATGTCTATGGAAATTCTCAGCCATCCAAGTCATGGTTCTCCCAAAGGTGCTTTTTCAAGAGGCAACTGGACTTCTCCACCACCCAGTCAGAGCTGAAGAAGCTTCTTGGATGAGAAGCGAAATGTCCTTAAAGAAAAACCAAAAAGTCCAGTTGCCTCTTGAAAAAGCACCTTTGGGACAAATAATCTGAAATGAAGGAGAACACTTGGAATGGCTAAAAAGAAGTTGGCATGTTACCAAAGCATAGTTGGAAATATGCTTACCTTAATTTAGTCTAACAGAAACACACGTACCAGTTCTCAGAAATGTGTAAATTCTGATTGTAATCATTTTAGCAGTACCCTCCCCATTCTAAAATAAATAGGATTAAAAAAAAAACCACCAATCCTAAGGCTTGGTCTTTGTATTGCTGCACTGTGCAATTTAAAACATTTCATTTTCCTGGTTAATACACCTTGCTAGAAAGTTGGATTTTTGCGGTATTCTAATAATACAGTACCACTAAAATTAACTTACATTCTTGTTAGCAGATGTTGAAGCAAATACCTCAGGCTTGGCTGAACTCACCTGAACCCACTTGAATCCATTTTTGGCACAGTGGCTTTTCAACGGCCCAAAGATAAATACTGCAATTTTGAAACAGGGTTCCCTCAAATTGGATGTGGGGTTGCCTCAAAACTCCACATGAATCAGAGTCCCACTACAGTATAGATTGCTGCTGTTTTAACAACAATTTATGTATAAAGGCTACCGCATTGCTATTGTTCCATTGACAAATCCTTCAGGACACAATTTTTTGATTGGTCATTCATTAAGCAGGAAAAGGCAGCAACATTGGTTTGAAGGTAGTAATAACAATTGGTGATCCTGGCAGTTCTTTTTCCCCTCTGTTGGTCATAGAACTGTATGCGTCATCAGAATAATATAAACATACTGTATTACATACTATACAGAGTATGTATGTGGGGTGGGAGGAGATTTATTTATTTTTGCACCCTGTGTGTGTATCTCACTTTAGAATAACTTTGATACTCATGTCTTATGTCCCAATAAGCACGAAGCTAGTTACATGGTTCATCCTGATAGTTAGTGTTTAATTGTATGTATCACACTGCCTATTCAGCATCTCCTTGGTTATAAATTGTTTTCATATGCAAGTAAAACACTCTGCCAGTTTTAGTTCTGAAATCCAATTTAATTCTGTATTTGGAGAAGGTATCATTTCCTTTATCTCAAACACAAAATATCCCAGGCAGACCATGAGGTTATTTAACTTTCAGAGTATGCAGCTGTAAAATGCTGCAATGGCCATTGTTTTAACTGGGGTTTAGTATTCATGGAACTTAAGGCTATCAAAGTTTGCCACTTATAATGACTGGATGCTGTTTCTGAGAGTGGGCAGCATTCCTCTGAACAGCAGTGGCTAGGGAATAAGTGGGAGAGAGTTATGTCTGCACGTCTGACTTACAGCGTTTGTGAAACCATATGGCTGGCTGTGGGATTCTTCCAACTGCTGAGCCGATCCTTAAGTTAGATGAAAACTGCATCACACAAAATTACTGTTCCCATTGCCATTTCTGTCCTGTTTCTATTGCTTCTGTTACAGTCACTTGATTTCCTTTTAAGATGATGACCATCAAAGTTCAATAGAATTTATACACTTGAAGCTGCTCAGGGACAGGCTTGGACTGTGAGGGAAAATGCTACTGTATTTTCAGTGCAGTGGTAGGTTCCGGTGGTGGGTTCCGGCGTCCTCCACATGAATGCACAAAGTGCACGCATGTACCCTACCCTCCACTGATGCCTCTGCAAGCCTCCAAGACACCCCAGCTGCTCGGCGGAGCATCACACAGACGCTGTATGCACCATGTGTATGTGTGGAAGCACCGAAGAGTTTAAAGACAGGTAAGGACGAGGAGTGGGCAGGTGGGCCTTCTGGAGCACCGTACCGGAATGGAACTTGGATATTAAAACAGTAATCCAGAGGCAAATTATTTATTTTGTTACCTACAGTTAATTTGTCAACACTAGGTACTGTTATGACACTCTTTCTCTCAATAGGTGCTTTGGGTTATACTTATGCTGTTGAAGAACCTTATATTGGATGCTTTTCATTTTACTGT
This sequence comes from Thamnophis sirtalis, assembly GCF_051295495.1. Taxonomy (NCBI): domain Eukaryota; kingdom Metazoa; phylum Chordata; class Lepidosauria; order Squamata; family Natricidae; genus Thamnophis; species Thamnophis sirtalis. Next base: position 43,526,388 of record NW_028261386.1, on the reverse strand, counting down.
CTGGAGTATAACAAATATACTTAAAAGAAAAAGAAAAAAAACTGAGTTTTTTTAAAAAAAATATTACTTGCAATGATAGATGTCAATTTATTAAAAAAGAGAGAGAGAGAGAGTAATTGGTAGGAATTAAGTTGTGCCTGAATAATGCGAGTAGGCAAATAAGAAAAGGGCAAAAGAAGAAAAGGGACATAATACTTTATGTGTATCCACACACACACACACACACAGACATACACCCACACACACACACAAACCTGGCTATAATACGTAAATATATTCAGGTAAGCAGATCTTGCTTCCTTGCTTCTTTATTTTCACAGTGGTTAAAGTGCAGGAAATGAAGATATCTTGTTTCAACTCTTTTGTTCTTGTGTCATCTCTTTTGTTCACTGGCAAGTGGTGTTGAAGCCTTGTAGACTATAACAGTTGACCATATCTTCTTCCCTATATCAATAAAGAAAAAGACAGAATCTTTGTAAGGAAATCATCTGGAAAGAGGAGATAACATAGTCTGGGTCAAAGAACCACTTTCCTCATACAGATAGATTTTTAGCTGTGTGAAGTAATCAGCAAAATGAAATATGGGCCTATTTTAAGAGTTCCATATTCAAGATTTGTCCTGACATCATGGAAACCTAATGGAGTTTGGGATGTTGAGTTGATAGGTAATTCAGGACTAGGATTCAATGACAGAACCATTAGTTACACTGTACAAGTACTATTGTAATGCAATGTCACCATGCAAGTAGAAGAGGGATGTAGCTTGCTTCATGTTAGCACAATGCTGCTTTAGTCATCTGCCCCCCCCCCTTGATCCTCCCCCTCCCCTCCCTCCCACTTTTGTCAACTCCTTCTCTGTGGGCTCCTCTTTCATAGGAAAAGTTGCAAAGATAATGTTTCAGTTTGTCTAGAGCTGCAAAATGGATGGTTGCCCATTAGTAGGAGCTTTCACACTGTCCTAGGCTTTCTCTCCTTCCTAAACCCTTGTGTTGGTCATTGTCGCACTCATCCCACTTGTTATTTAAGAGTGATCAAAGATGGGTGGAGGGATTACTGTTATTCCCCTACACAGTTACTGTTGCTTTTTCTTGTGAAAACAGATAACATGAAGTAACAATGAGGATGCATCAATGCTTGGAAAAAATATTTTTCTTGTCCCTCAGTGGCCAACTGTATGGCACTTCTGTCCTTCTCTTTTTCTCATCTGCCCCAGCTCATTTACACAGCAGTTTGGAACTATACTATATAGTACAAGATAGAAATGTCCCACTGTGGATGCCCCTGGGAAAAGGCTGAAACCTGTGGCTGTAGAGCTGATGAGAAAACACCGTGGTGGATAATTTTAGAATCAGTGTGGTTATAACCAGTGTGACTGTGCTATCTTAAAGGATAACTTAAGAACAAAAGAAAACTCTTTTGGGATGAATCAAAAACTCAGTCCATCTATTCTGCCATTATATGGGTCAAGCCAGTTTGGAGTTTTCTAATAATCCACAAACTGGAAAGTTTTTATTTGTTGTTCCTTTCTTGGGTGAACCTAATCTTCATGAACATGGAACAATTATGTTAATATTCAGTAATTACATAATATTACATGAGGTATTTTATTCTCGCTCTACCAAAGGTTTGGTATAATGGTAATTCCATTACACTCTTGTCAACTTGGGAGGCCAACTTGGGAGGTCAACTTTGCTTTTCATCTCTTTGATTAGTTCACAAGAAGGCTGTGAGCAATTTGTAATCTACATATGATTCTATCATTGGATACTAATGAACTGCATCCTAAGGCTGCCACAGTGAGAAGAATGATATGAATTGCATGAAAGAGTCTGCTATGAATGTTTGTATTTTCAGGCAGCAGATACAGACTTTGTTCCTCTGATAATAGTATTAAAGTTCAATGTTCCATTTTATTTACTTTACTAATCTTACTCTACTATTATTTTGGCACTGTCACAAAACAGTTTACCTACTTAAAAAAAAAGCTAACATGTTGGGCATAGTCAATCGCAAAGCCAAAATGATAAATATGAAACAAACAACATTCTTAAGAAAGGTTGCCTAAATTTACAATATTTTTCTAAACTAAATATATTCATGAAAGGCCAATTGCATATTTACCAAATACATCTATGATATGTCAACAGTTAACTCACTTGGGCTGAGTTTACAAATAATGTGGTTTGGGTGGTAATGGTTAGTGTGTTGCATGATTTGATAATAACCCATGGTTACAATTAATAACCCATGGCTTAGGGCTTATTGTGATGATTAAATCCACCCAACAAACCCTGATTAAAGCAAACCTGATTTATCGCAATGTGTTAAGTCACTTTTTCACAGGAACAGAGGTTGCACCACTGGTTTCTAATCTCACAATATTATTAAGCGAGACAGAGAAGGTTGGTGGACTGGAGTAAGGAATAAACCTCTTTAATTCATATAATCAAGCTCTGATCTGGAAAGGCAAGAGCTACAGAACATTCCTCTCAGTTTTCAAACTTTACTTGTCTGGTTTAATCCCTAATGTCAGCAAATTTTAAGTTCAAATGTAGATCATTTATTTAGTAGACACAAATCGGTCTGCAGCCTGCTTCTTTGAATATATGGACTTCTACCTTCAATTTATCAAAGGAAAATAACTGCAATTGACACTATGCAGTTTCTGAAAGAGACAAATGCTACACATAAACATTCTGTAGATTTAATGCTGGAAACAAAGGTCACAACTTTGTTGAGTCAGTTAATATTTTCCAAATCAGAAAGGGAAAAAAAAATCTACATTGCAATTTCATTTGTACCCCCTACTTTACCCTATCCCACCGCAGCCCATTTTATTTCTTATATATAAATATATAAATAACTTATTTTAAAATAAAGGCCTCTACTCCCCAATATTTTATTGTTGCTACTACAAAGAAATATTCTCTTGTGAAGACACAATCTGTAAAAAAAATTAATTGCATAATACAGCATTTTAGAGAAGAGAACTTTTAATAAACTGTTAAAACTCATCATTGGCAAAGATGCTGACAGACTGGAAATCATCTCTCCAGATTTCTACAGCATGGAAATTTACATTTTGTATGCATCATTGGAGAGGAATAAACTATGCAAATTCTATTTAGAGAGTCAAATGTTTGATGCTAGGTCCTAAAAATTTAATTCAAGCTGATGTATTAAAACCAACAAATTGGATTCAGGCTGTGAACACAGGGCACTAATAACAAAAGAGTCGGGCTTTGATCATATTTTTGGAGCCACCATACTTTTTTTTTTAGCCACACTTTGTGGAAAACCCTGAATAGAAGTAAATTATATCACGCCAACTATGTATCATGCAATTTCATTTCCATTTTTATTTATTCTACTGTAAGCACTTATAAGCAGATATGAATTGGGACAATTGCATGTAAGACAAGAGTCACAGCAACCACCCTAATCTTTTCCCCCACATCTTTTGTTTTTAAAGACACCATCTTTCTGCAAGTTATGTGTATGTGCATGCTTTAAATCAGGGGTGTCAAATTCAAAATGACACATCATGTGACATATCGCAACTTTCCCCCCTGTTGCTAAAATGGGGGTGGGGTGGCCAGCACGTGACACATCTGGCCTGTGAGCCACGAGTTTGATATACCTGGTTTAAATCTATTAGCAAAAATAGTGTTTTTCAACCATGTCCTTTCTTGAAAAGGTAAGTAAGGTTAGGCCTGGCTAATTCTAGCACGGAAAACATCAAGAAATCCTTGGGTCATAGATTACAAAGAAGGCAATGGCAAAACACATCCATATTGTTGCGCAGAAAAATGACATGATTTTGCCATGAAAGTCATGAGTATGTCAAGGAGTATTTTGTTTTTTGCTAATTAGCGGATAGCAATGGAAAGAAGAAAAACTATTTACAAGATTATGTGTCATCTTCTAAGACAAGGGTGTCAAACTCACAATGTCACGGCATCATCACGTGACACATTGGGGCTTTCTCCCCCTTTGCTAAACCAGGTGGGGGGGGTGGTTACCAGCGCGTGATGCATCTGGCCCATGGGTCGGAAGTTTGACAGCCCTGTTCTAAGACTATAAAGCAAGCTATAGGGAGAGACCATTACATGAAAGCCCTTCTGGTTGCAAAGAACAAAATAAGTATACATTGGAAAGGTAACACAGCAAAAATAGAACTAGGTTAATAATCTTTCCTCTTGATTAACTATCCACAAAACATGAAACTATGATGCCAGCAAGGGCAGACAATTTGGCATCCTTTAGAAATTTTGAATTTCAATTCCTATCAACATGTCCATGCAATGAAACCAGAGCTATTAGTCCTCTCTTTCTCTCTTTCTCAATGTATTGTATTGCTGGGTTGCCTGCAATGAAAGATTCCTTTTTTTAAAGGTCCGATCAAGAAGAGCTGTTCAAAGGAGTTGAAATTTAGAAATCTTGAAAATGTCAATGAATTTAGTTAAGGGAAAGGTAACCAAAACTCCTCCTGATGTTTTAAATTTCATTTCCCAGCCCCACATTCTTGGCCATTGGTTGTACTGATTGAAGCAGTTAGAAATTCCAAATGTACAAGACATTTGGAGGGGTGAAATCCTCCCAGTTTGGCCCAGTTTGGCCAAACTGGTAGGGATGATTGTCCCTTGTCCTGCGAACTAGTAGTAAAAAAAAAGCTTCCAGGGATTGTGTGGCTCAGCTGTGAGCCGCGTGATCATTGGGAGCTCCCCCCTCCCGCTTTTTTTCAGGTGCCTGTTCTCCTGAATCGGCAGGAAAAAAAATGCTTTAAAAAGTGAAAAAAAGCTTCCGACAATTGCGTGGCTCACAGCTGAGCTGTGCGATCATCAGAAGCTTCCCCCACCCCACTTTTTAAATCAACTTTTCCTGTCTATTTGCTCAAACTAGCAAGAAAAAATGCTTTAAAAAGTGAAAAAAAGTTGCCCAGAGCCACACAGTCACATGACCCACTACCAAGCCACGTCCACAGAACCGGTGGGCAAAAAAATTAGATGTCACCACTGCTTTGGAGAGCACCGATGCCTGGAATATGCAATTAACTGCAGTCTTGTGAAAGTAAGATTTATTGCAGCAATACACAACAAATGCGGTGTGATTTGTAATATGTTGTGGAAGTTTTAATATGCTTTCATATATTGTACAGTTTTGGGAGTATCTTGGTTGGGTTTAGTCCTTCAATCAAATTTCCTTTTGGGATGAAAGTGTTTCCAAATAAAGTTTCATAATATGGGGAAAATCCCCTTCAAAATAAAGGAGTGAAACCCATGTGTTCCAGGGTACAAAAAGAACTATTATGATTCTTATCTTCACAAGTGCATTAAAAAAATAGCACTTGTCCTCAACTTTCTCAAAACGTTATTTAATAAAGAACTTGAAACCATTATCAATATTTACAATAGAAATGCTCAAGAGCTGAGTTATGTGTTTTGAAATTCACAGAAGGTTTCAGCCATTGAAGCAACAGTGATAGGAAGTATAGTTGACATTTTCCAAATATAAAAACCAGATGATGGAAAGTTTAATTTCTGCGAATTGCAGCAGTAGCTCAGTCTATGTAAACCACGTGGGAATATTGTCTGGCCAACAGGATGTGCAAAGTGAAGAATCTCCTCAGTATTTGCAGAAAAAGAGGTTCAAACCCTTTAGCCAATTTCTCTATTTTACAGGTGAAACTGCTTCCATATTAGCTTTTCACATTCTTTGTTCATCAATTTTTATCAAACAATCTACAGGACTCTCATTGACAAAATTTTAACAGTTTGTATTATTCTTTTCATCTTTTTCGGACACAATGAATTCAAAATTCTTGCTGGAACAGTTGACATTGAAAATGATCAGATCTCGTGTAGTTAAAGATTTAATTTGCCAAATCAGCCAGTATTCTTAGATACGTATCTCTGTTATTAAAATCTTTTAAAATAACATTAAAATATTTTAATGAGATGTCAATTTAGCAAGCAAAGCACTAGATTTTAGTCATCTATCATTTTTATTTCCTAAAAATGTATCTAGGGATCCAGAAGTATTTTGATAAAAAAAATGATTTTTGCATTTAATCTTTGCAATTAATACTTCTACATTTTTAAATGAAAAAAAAATTAAACAATATGGGCAAGTGTCTTAAGGCAGAGAGGTGTCCACATTAATGTTGTTTACATAGCTCTTCTCTCTTTCTGGGTGCTGTTTTACTGCTTCCAGAAATCTGTTTAAAAACTTTTCTTTTGCTTTCCATTAATCCCTGTTTTATTTCTGAACCAAATAAAAGTGGCCAAGGTTAACTTGCTGAAATCAGCCTGCCTATTCAGACGCTCTGCTGCTATCTTTATGCCGGACTTGGACCAGACAGCTCTTCAAATAGAAGTTGACCCCTATAAAGTAAGACTCATGGCCATACTAATCAGCATAGAAATCATTGAGTAAGAGGGATAAACACACAGACTGGTACAAAATATCTTCCAATGAATAACTTGAAATTAAAAGAAGGGGGCTGGGGGGGGGAAGTATATGTAGAAGTTAATCTGTATTCACTTGTAAAATATACGCTTGCCACATTTTGTAAGTGATTGCTTTTTCATTGTTTCATTGCATAAAAAAAAATTCATTGCTTTCCTAACATATCTCACATCTTTAATGGTTTCCTAAAATTCATCCTTGAAAATGACCTGCTGGTTAAAAACATAATAATAAATCTTGGTGGAAAAACAAGACTTTGAATGTTCGGGGCCATTGTTTCTCTTGTTTTCTTGTTATCTGTGAGTGTAAGGCAAGTGGGAGGAAGTAAAAATGAGGGTTGATAAGGTTACCAAACGAATCCATCTTTGCATGGGAGGATAAGGATACGCTTATATATATAATGTCAAACTTCACAATGAATGGTGGGGATGGAGGTGAAAGGAGATGCTTAGTGAACCTATATTTGATTAAATGGGTAAATCCCAGTTTTGGTTTTCATGAAACATTTTGTGATGAGGATGGTGATAAGAATGTGTTTAAGTAACAGAATGTGTTCATTTAACTTTTCCTACCAAGCTTTGCTCCAACCTTCTTTGGCCCTACTTCTCATTCTGTCTTTGAATTTATGCTTCTTCCATTCTTCCTTATCTTGACTCCTGATTTATCTGTTATTTCTCTCTCTCTTTCCCCAATCATTTTCTTCGATGCATTCATTTCATATTTTCCTTTTTTCCTGACCCCTGAGGTAAAGCTGACCCAGTATCAGAGGTGGTATTCAGCCAGTTCTGACAGGTTCTGGAGAACCGGTAGTGAAAATTTTGAGAGTGGGGAGTTGCCATGCCCACAAAGCCACACCCACAGAACCAGTAGTAAAAATGTTTGAATCCCACCACTGCCCAGTATGCACTCAATTTAGGTTCTTGACCTCTTCCATCTTCTGCACCTTTGCCCATTGTCTCTGTCTTATGCCTCAGAATCTTATTTCCTTTGTCTCTTCAATTATTTCATTACTTGTAATTCACAGAATGTACAGTATGAGTAGGTGAGTTAATGATCAGATGATGGAGTTCAATCTATATTTTGTTTTAAAATATGAACTAAACTAAATTCTAGACCTTTCCCATTTTTCCTCGGTTTGCATTAACTAGCAGTTGTTTGCTTAAAACTGTAGCTAATGGCTGTGCTAAATAGTTGATCTAATCATTTGACGGCTTTCAGTCTCCATCTAAGGAAAGATAAAAGGGTGAAGAAAGTAAGAGTACATCAAATATTCATTTGATAGTAGGAATGTGTCCATATTCCTGAACTTATGAAGGCTTGGTTGCTTACATGCATTCTCTGACATTCACACAGATGAGTACATGCAATCTGAAAATCTGTAGAATATCATTTGAGATATCATGGGAAAAACAAAGTAAAGCTGTCAGCTTTATGTGGCTAATAACTTGGGTTCATGTGACACATTAAATCCCATAACCTGGGATAACAAAATGCAACAGCTGTATTTACATAATATAGAAACAAATAAACCACTTTATGGCTTAAGGGAAATTCACTACACAAGTTCCTCCACTACACTAACACAATCAGTGTTCCCACAAGACGCTGAACCACAAATAACCTGACCCCATTTTAATCTCCTCTAGCCTGTGCATGTTTGTGAGAATACTGGAGGAAGAAAGTCAACTATGTTCAAAACAGTACAGTGGAAAAATAATGAGAAGGAGTTAGTACAATGGGTACCAAGCTGTGTTTTGAATGGGTCTCTTGGTAATATTTGCAGGGTGAAGATCTCTATAAATCAATTACTAGCTGTTGGCCCAAGGGGTTAATTAGATTCACTTCATCCTGCACATTGAAGGGAGTGGTGTTACAAGAACTAGGAGAGTTCACTAGAGGTCTGGGAAGAGAACCAAAGTCATTTTTCCTTAGAAATCATGCCATTCTGAGACATATCTGATTCCTGATTTATAAGGGCCTTGTGTTTAATATGGAGGTGGACCTTGAAACTGCTTGTAAGACATACTTGGCGATGGGAGAAAATGCATGCCAGGCAGTCTTACAATACAAGGCAGTACTAAAAATATATTAACTCTGTGTTATTGATCTACTTATAGGAAATATTAGAAATTATGGCTGGGAGAATTACATGTATATATTTCCACCCTAATGTAAAGTCTTGAAGTGACTTCTAATCATATGAATTGGAGTAATAAAAAAGGGGATTATCAGGCTGAGAGATGCATCAAGTGCTGCATTCTAAATGGCAAGTGAAGCTTAGAAAAAACTCCAAAATTTTAATTTCATGTTAGTTTAAGTTACATTAATCATAAAACATATATGTTCCCCAAAATATGGAAAACATGAGGAAGCTCAGAAACTTTCATATATGATGATGATTTTTATTAATGATTGTATTTGTTACAGTTGCCAGCTCTAGTAGACTCTAGGCAGTATGCAAAATCCAAGGGGGATAGAAACAGTTAAAAACTTACAATAACATAGGCAACCTGGGCGAAAACAACTGGAACAATAATAGATAACCACTCAGGGGCTCCACAAATAAAAACCAAGACCAACAACCACTTTACTCCCACCCCAAACACTGCCTGAGACTGAAGACTGTGGCAAATCATTGCTTGCAACTCCTGCAGCTGGTCCAGAAAGATACTATGGTCAATAATATTGAAAAGTGCTGAGAGATTGAGGACCAGGATGGATGCATCCTGGCTTTGATGATAATGTCCTCCAATACCAGATCATGGTGCAACTGCTCCAGGATAAAAGCATATCTACTCTTTCCCATCACTGTATGAATAGAACCTTCTACCTCCATATCCCCCCTCCAGTTCAGCTTCTTCTGCCCAAGGCCAACACATCCATTTCTCCCAACTCCCCCACCCAAACAAATCTTCAGGAAAACAAAAGAGGATATCGCTTCATGGGTAAGATGTTCCTCAGTGAGTAGACCCTTCAGAGAAAGATTGCCTTTGGATGTCTCTTTAATGGGTCATAGGAATGGGACAACAAGCATGCTCTCTCTTCTTGCATGTATCAATCAGACATATTCCATCTTGAGGAGACAATCCCTAAGGTACCCAAAGCCAAACCATGTATGACTTCATATATTCAAACCAGCAGTTTTAACTAAAAACCCATTGATAATCAAAGCAGTGACCAGAGAATTGAATGTTATATCACAATAGCTATTCCCATTGCTAGATGCTCTATATTTTACTAATTACAATTTGGGGATCATCTTCACAGAGTCTTCATGTAATTGAAGTGTGTGCCTGTAGAAACATAAATCACCACTGTAAGGACTTCATGGTCGAATATGGTTATAACTGGTGCACCAGCCTAAGCTCTATAAAGGCTCCTTAACCATGGTATCCACCTACTATTCCAGCAGGATTTGTGAGGCGGTTACTAAAGAAATATGTTTCTGATTGAAGAGTGATTCCTGCTTTGCTGTAATTCCTTCAAAATCTATGAATTCAGTCATGAGAACTTACAACACCTCCTGCAGATCAGGTCAACCTACCAAGGGCCCTGTATTATGTGTCCCCACTCAAAAATATTAAAAGGAGGATGCTGTATCTTTTCTGTTTTTGCTACCTACTTCCTTCTACTTAAAGGATGCTGCCAGAGATTACAAAGATAATAAATATCTTCAAGATGGCCTTGCCCTTTATAGATCTAATGACATCTATAAATAAGTGAAGACCACCCACATTAGTGAACCTTTCACCAATCTTATCAAAATTCCTGTAGCATATCCTTGTTTGAAACTCCTCAAGTGCTTCATAGGAGAATAAATTAACAGATGCACTTTCCTCAGTCATCAGGACTTAACCTCAAAGCCAGAGTAGTATGTGGGGATGCTGTGATGGATTTCATCCAAGAAGACCTGGGCTACAAACAATACCTTCTCAAACCACAAAAGCTTACTGACTGAATGTCAGCCAAACCTTGGCTTGGTTTACCTCACAATGTTCTTTTGAAGATAAAAAGGGATAACTCTGTATATGCTGCTCTGTGTTATTAAGAGGAAGAGTTGGCAACAGAATAAAGGAACCACCTTTTCTATTCCTTTCAAGTGTTTAGAACACATGTGTAAGCGTGTAAAAGGAAGAAAGGAAGAAAGGAAGACAAGCAATGACAATAATGTATCAAAGATAATCTTCAATTTGTTTCTTCTTTTAGATATTTTTAAAAAAAAAAGATTATGGAGGTCCATAATTTTAAATTCTCTCACAAATCTATTTCTTGCCATATTTCAGGAATCTTGTTTTCATAGGAGATATTTGCCAGTTTACAATCAAGTCCCCCCCCCCCGTTTATAATATCTAAGGTACCCACTTAAAAAAAAACTTTTTACATTCTTTAGAACTGGAAATTTATCCCCAAAAAACTTTTATTTTGATTTTGCTTCTCATTCTCTGAAGTTGACCAAATTTTCTTAGTAGACTTTTGAAAGTAGACTTATCAAAATAAGCTCAATGTCTAAACAAATTATTTCCCCTCTCTGTGTGGCTCATTCTTTTTCTGCATTTTCATTAACTTTTTGGACAGCAAAAACTGCAGACAAGACTTATAGTTCCATAAATCATATTTTTCCTAAGACTTACTTATGGTTAGTTGCATTATAATTCTCTCCAAATTGCATTGCCTTTTTGCTAAGTGTTTGCTTAGTTAAAACATTTGCCAGTAAAGTACAAAAACCAGAATTTCATAAAACCTGAAATCTTTCCTGATGGATTCTCAAAAGTGACACTACTTGTATTGGAAGGCTTTCAAGGAAAATGTAATAACTGACAGGCAGCTGAAAGAATATAGGACTTGGGAAGAAATAATGGAAAAAAGAAACATGTAAAGTTATTTAACAAAGATGGATGGGATTTTGAAGAGGTTCTTTGCTTCACTGATGCTTCAAGTGCTAAAAGCATTTTCTTAAAGCAAAATTGCAAAGAAAATTACAAAGTGAAGCAGATACCCTACATCAAAGCAGTGGATCAGCCATTTCCTTTAAGGCAAGGGCACAATAGAGAAGGTTTGACCTCATTTTGATGATGGTTCAAGCAAATTGCATCTCTTTTCATAAAAAGAAGGACTAGAGATAACATGATAGCTGTGTTCCAATATTTAATGAGGTGCAACAAAGAAGGAGGGGGTCAGTTTATTTTCCAAAACACCAGAAGGCAGGACAAGAAGCAATGGATGGAAACTAATCAATGAGAGAACCAAGGTAGAATTAAGAAGAAATTTCCTGACAGTTAAAACAATTAATCGGGGAAGCAACTTGCCTCTAGAAGTTATGGGTGCTCCAACACTGGAGGCTTTTAAGAAGAGATTGGACAACCATTTGTATGAAATGGTATAGGGCAGCAATGGCGAAACTTTTTTGGCTTGTGTACCATAAGGGGGGGAGTGCAGGGGGGTCATGTGTGGGAGTGCCATGCCCATAATGCAACACATGACCCTCCCAGTGCACATGTGCACATGAGAGGCACTCCTCCCATTTTTTGCGTGCTTTTATTGCCCTCCCCAGGCTCCAGAGGCTTTATAGGAGCCTGGGGAGGGCAAAAACAGCCTCCCCCACCCAAACTAGAGTCATGGTTTGCTTGTAGGATCCTTTTTAGTCCCCCGGAAGCTTCAGGGAAGCCTCCTGAAGGTCCCTGAAGCCTCTGGAGGGCTCAAACCGACCCTATGAGCAAACCGGAAGTCCGTTCCCGAACTCCCGGTTTGCCCATAGGGCCAGTTTTTTGTGCTCCGGAGGCTTCAGGGAAGCTCCTAAAGCCTCTGGAGGGCCTCAGGGGAGGCTCTTTTCGCCCTCCCCAGCTCCTATAAACTGTCTGGAGCCTGGGGAGGGTGAAAAATTGGTTTTAAAAAAGCTGAAGTCAGCTGGCCAGCACACTCATGCACACTCACCAGCTGACATGGCAATGCTTCACGTGCCCTGACAAATAGCTCCGTGTGCCACCTGTGGCACGCGTGCCATAGGTTCGCCATCCCGGGTATAGGGTTTCCAACTTGATATAGGGTTTGGACTAGAAGACTTCCAAGGTCCCTTCCAACTCTGTAATTCTGTTATTTATTATTCTTTGGCCACATAAAATAAAGCACTGAGGTGAGGTAGCAACGACACACACATACAAGTGGCTATGGAGTGGCTATTGATGCTCCCTCCCAAAGATTGGCTAACTACTCCATCTCTCAGGCTGGGGGGGTGAAATTATACGCCCCTCAGAGAGGGTTCGCAATTTGGGAGTCCTCCTTGATCCACAGCTGACTTTAGAACACCATTTATCGGCTGTGACCAGGGGGGCCTTTGCCCAGGTGCGCCTTGTGCACCAATTGCGACCCTACCTGGACCGGGAGGCCCTTCAGATAGTCACTCATGCCCTCGTGACCTCAAGACTGGATTACTGTAATGCACTCTACATGGGGCTGCCCTTGAAGAGTGTTCGAAGACTTCAGTTAGTACAGAATGCAGCCGCGCGAGCGATTGTGGGTGCACCTAGGTACAGCCACGTTACACCTATCCTCCGCGAGCTGCACTGGCTACCCATTGGGCTCCGGATATGCTTCAAGGTGCTAGTCGTTACTTATAAAGCTCTTCATGGCATCGGACCTGGGTACCTGAGAGACCGCCTCCTGCCAATTACCTCCCAAAGACTGATTCAATCGCACAGACTTGGCCTCCTCCGGATACCATCTGCCAGCCAATGCCGGCTGGCGACCCGCCAGGGGAGAGCCTTCTCTGTTGCAACTCCGGCCCTCTGGAATGAGCTCCCCGTGGAAATCCGGGCCCTTACTACCCTCCCGGCCTTCCTTAAAGCTACCACGTCCTGGCTGTTCTGGCAGGCTGGTGGCTCTTGAAGTATCCAGCCCCACTTCATCTGTAAATGTTGTCATATTTTAAATTGTTGTATTGTCTTGTATTGTCTTATTTATCCCCTTTCCCTGTTTTATTGTAAGCCGCCCGGAGTCCTTCGGGAGTGGGCGGCATACAAAATCAATAAATGAAATGAAATGAATGAAACAAAAGAAAGTGTCCATGAAGTAACCAAGAATCAAGCATAACTAGAAGATATGGCATTACATGCCCCTGAAGCTGAGATACTGAGAAATATTTCCATTAGTTCATGGAATTTTTTTTTTAAATAAGCAGAATATATATTTGTATATATGCAGCAGCAGTACAGAAATGGCTTCCTTTCCCATCTTTTGGGATGTGGCTTTGATCTCCAATTCTAGCCTATAACCAGATTTCCAGGTGCTACCTACCTAAATACTAACTGAGTCAGACTCTGTTTAGCTTTCAATAAAGGCCACTAGGTGTTCAAGACTACAATTGCACCTGTTTTTTATATAATTGGACCATTTCTGCCAGGGGCTGTTGCCAGGGTTTGGGGACAGAATTCAAGCAGCACTGATAGTTGAATTTTTCATAACACCCTAGACTGATGCTGCAATTAAAGCATTTTTGGAAAACAGAAAGGTTAGAACCAGATGTTTGGCAGAGTTCTAGACTAGATAAAAGCATTAAGGTGGGACAGGGCAGGTATCAGCAGAAGATCTTGCCTGGATGCTAAAGCCCCAGGGGCTACTAATTACAACATAATACTGATCAATAAGATTGTGTCCTTTGCTTACCTAATTCTTCTATAACATCTTGTTCTTGGTGACTTGGTGTAATTCTTCCAAGGATCTTGGATCTTGTCTATCTGTTCTCTTCCCCTTCCCTCAACTTTGTCAAGCATAATTGTTTTTCTAATGCATAATCACTTGTCTAATATATGCGACTTTTTTTGCTGACTAATCAATATTTCAAGGAAAAGTCAGTCTTTACTCATCAAGGATCAGTTTATCAATTCTTACAGTCCGTGGTACTTTTTGTAACCAAATCCAAAAATCATCAGTTCAAAAGCATCTTTTTTTGACTAATTTTCTTATTATTGATCATTAGAGTATATATATATTTCTCTATCACACTCTGCTCTGCTGATTGCTAAAATCAATGAAGCTTCATTTGTATTCCTGAAGGAATTGATATAGCACCACAAACATGATCCTGTTCTTCAGGAGAACACTGTTTAAATTTGTGAATTTTTTAATCCTCTGACTTTTAAAATGCAGGCAGTAATAAGGATTGGTTAAATGAAGATTTTTTTTTCTTTTAAGTATCCTTGAATAACTCACTCTTCAGTTTTTAAAAAATAAAGACTGAAATGAGATAGGTAAGGAAAGCCTGCAACTGCTCAACTTTAATGGAAATACCTATATCTTCCTTATATGGCTTTCCCTTTCCCCATTTTGGAAAAAAACAATACTGCATATATTAATTTAATTCATTATGGAAATGAGGAGGGAAGGAAGGTAGGTAGATAGGTTGGTTTAGAAATGAATGAAATGTGTGTAGGTGTAAACTTTGGTATTTCTCTGGTTTCCCTTCTCACCCTTCAAATCTAAACCTTTCCCCTGCCAAAACTCCTGATGTGCTGCTCTGTTAATTCCAGTCAGTAGCTTTGTTTATAAGCTCTTGTTGATTTTTCTTCCAGACTAATGTAATTAAGTACACTCAAGACAGCTGGTTTAAATGCCCTTCAGATTTTGCATTTGTAGGTGTCTGTACCACATTTTATGCTCCATGGGACACAGAGTTGCTGGAGTAAGGTATCCAAAGGGACATTTGTTGTTGTTGTTGGTCTTCTGAAAATTAAGCTCTTGAACATTCCAAACAAGTCATTTTCCAAACTGAAACGTTGGGCAGTCTGATGCAATGAAGATTATTGAAGAATATTTTCAAATGGAACCTTTAAGAAGATTAATATGCTCTAAATGAGACTCCCCTTGAAAAGTATCTGGAAGCTTCAACTGGTGGAGCCACACAAGCTATATTGATATCCAAAGAAGAACACATGTAATTCCTCAATGCAGATCTGTGAACTGCATTGGGTACCAATTTGCTTCTGGGTCCAATTTAAGGTACTGATTATGACCTACTAGCTGGATACTCGTGCTTCGCTACAAAACCATGTGATCAGGCCATCCCGCAGCCAGATGAATAACGTGCTGGCCACGCCCATATAAGGCAACTGGCAGTTGGAACAGAGTTTCTTTCAGGTGTGGAGGGGGAGTAGAATGACTAACTCTTTAGCATCGATGTGTGTTAATATAATACTGTATAAAGAATACTGATGATCTGATGGTCATTTGAAAAAATTCTTTATATATAAATCCTTTATATATAAAGTCCTACAAGGCCTAGGGCCAGATTACCCATGGAACTAGCTTTGTCTCATTACACCAGCCCATCCCACCCAGTCAGGGAGGGTAGATAACTTGCAGACCCCTCCAGTTAAAGAATTTCAACTGGCGGGCCTAGTAAGAAAGCCTTCTCTGCTCTTGCCCCCTCCCTATTGAATATTCTCCCCCCCCCCCAGTGGTAAGGCAGGCTTTCAAAAAATGGATTAAAACATGGCTCTGTGGCCTTGCATGGGAAGCTCAAAGGAGCATGCAATTATGAGAGTCTTTTCTTAACCAACTTTTAACAGGCTTAATTTATTATTGCCTCCTTAATTTTTTAATTTTAACTTTACTAGTGTGTTAATAGGTTCCCACTGGATGTTATCAAAGAGAATCAAAATTGTCACTAATTGGGAATGACTTGATTCCTTTAATGAACAGATAGTTGCATGTGATGGCTTAGAGTGTCATCTTGCAATTCTATGATATTTTTTTTTTAAAAGGAAAGGAAGAAAATGATTTTTTGAATGCATAAGAAACAATATGTTTGTAGTTTATATTTGTTCTGGCTGGAATATTGATGAATACCAAGTGTTCTATTTATGTAGATAAAAATAGCCTTGCATAGGCAATCATTTGAATGCTTAATAGCCAACCATTTAGTACATCTAATCTGAGACCCCAGGGCTTTAATCTGGAGGATTTAGTTTTCATTACATACATCCATATTTCTCAATCTCAGCCACTTTAAGATGTGTGGACATTAATTCCCAGAATTCTGAGAAAGAGAGAAAGAAAGAGGGGGGGAGGGAGAGAGAGAGAGAGAGAAGGGGGGGGGGAAAGACAGACTCTGACTAACTTATGGTGGGGGATGCATGCTATTCCTTATATTATTCAGCCCTATGAGGTTAGGCTAAATAAAGAGTGATTGGACCAGGATCACCCAATTGGCTCTTATTCAAAGAGAGAACTAAAATGCATGGTCTCCTGGATGCTATAACAACTATACTAAAGTGGTCCTTAGACATATAGGAGAGTCAGTACGGTACCCTGATTAAGGTGCTGGACTAGGAGTGAGGTAGCTCAGTTTCTACTGCTCCCTGAGAAGAGAATCTATCCAGCTAATTCAAACTTATATTGGGAAGTTAAGTAAATAAAGAGATAAACAAATAAATAAAGTGTAAAGGTAGATTCTAGTCTATAATCTTCAACAAAGAGGCCTTCATTATTCACTGAACTGATTCAGGTGTTTGTACATCACAGACATTCTATGGATAAAAATTTCTATAGACTCAATTGGAGGAAGCATGGCATGTTTGTAGGAGTTAAAAGCTATCTCAAAGCTATCTCGATTTCTATTAGCAAATATTTCTAAGTAATTTCCCCATATAATGGAAAAAATGTATCTATCTATTAAAGGAATAAGCCTTCTTCTGAAGATTAAAGTGCTGGATTCAAGAGTGGGGTGTTTTCAATACCATAAATAAGGCTGTTTTCTTCTATCTTTACAAGAGTTTTGCTGGTAAGGTAAGAGGGAAGAATGTAAGATGATGCCTGGCTTAGTTTCAAATAGGCATTTGAGATAAGATCTCCCAAATCGGACTGAAAATGTCCATAAAAAAATGTTGTTTAGCAGTTTTATCAGATGATATGCAACCAGTATAATATGGGGTTACATTTAGCTTTTGAATGGTGTGCTATTCCATTCTATGCTAGTGCCACACGCCAAAAAAAGTAGTTAAATCTAAGGAAAATGATGGGTTTAGCCAGTCCAACTCTAATTTACTTTAAAATACATTTGATTGAAATTTTTATTTAATTAATAAAATAGAGTTTATAAGATTCCTCTCCTTGTATTTAGTAATGCATCCATTCCAGGACATTATGAATTCAGTTGCACGAGAACTTTAAGAAGGCTCTGGAGAGGCAGATCCAATGTTCTGGTTTAGCCATGTGTGACTCTGAAGCATCAGGCTGTGTGTCTCTTTACTTTATGCTTATGCAACTTTTGGTTCAGCCAGACAAATGAAGCCAAATTATTAGGGCTGGTGGCTTCATAAACTACCAGGTATTATAATTAGCCCAGGACTTTAAAAAAAGGGAATTGCAAACCATCTGTCAAGCCACAATCCAGCTAGAGGGCTGTGTTCAGTTTCGTGAGTCACAAGTTCAGTGGGTTTCTTTTAGACCTATCTCATTTCATCTCTTATTCCATATTAATTGTGGCTACATCAGATTCCTTAGCCTAGAGGAAAAATAACCTCAAAAATCAGTGAGGTCACCCAACTCAGACTGTCCAGCAGACAGGGGTGGAAATTTGCCGTGGAATGTTAATTGGGAAATTAGGCAATTTATAATTTCTTACTGAGCATATTGTCCCTGTGTTGTTGTTTTTTATTTGAGGGAATAAAGTAGTGGATATACTACATTTAGATAAACTGCCCTTTCTTGGCATACAGAGTATCTGGATGGGAGTATAGTTACTACATGTAGGGCAGGTAATAGTATACATTGACTAGATCCTGAGAGGCAAAGGAATAGGATATGGCATAAGCAGATTTCTCCCAGTTGGCAATCTTCAGTGAAATTAAAATCTCAATACCTGGCTGAGCTCTATTGAGCTCTATAAGAGAAGCTCTATTTTTAAATAGGGCTAGAGCAGGTGTGTCAAACTTGTGGCCCAAGGGCCAGATGCATCATGAACTGGCCATGCCCACTCCCATTTTAGCAAGGGGGGGGGAGAAAAGCCAGGATACATCACGTGATGACATGACGATGCGAGTTTGACACCCCTGGTCTAGAGTGTTTAAAGATTTTTGGAGTGTTCAATATGGACCCTGTGGAAATCCTACCAAATACTTCAGAAATGGCTAGTCAGGTACTTGTTGGGCAGTGGAAGCAGGGGTGCCCAGGCCAAAATGATCATGAAAGACAGAGCCCTAGTGACATACCAACTTCATGCCCATGCAATTTAAAATAGCCACCAGGAGCTGGTCATATCCCAGTTCCTAACCGTATCATCAATAACTCATCCTAAATAATATTCATGGCAAAACCCTTGCAGGGAGGAGAGAAAAAACACTAGTTTGAAACTGAAACAGGTAAAGGCAATGTTAACCTGCTTCAAAAATGAATTGATGTTGTTATCATTATCATTTATTAAATTTGCAACTCCCAACTTCCAATGATTCTGGGCATCTCACAGCAATCAAATAAATGACAATAAAATTAAAACTGAAAAAAGATAAAAGATGATGAACATGATGAGATGAGGGCGGGGGTCTCACTCTCCCTCACCAAAGGCCTAGGTGGAGACCAGGTCTCCATGGCTGTTTTAAACAACAGCAGAAAGGGGGGGGGAGGGACATCCAGATCTCCTCAGTAACTTTGTTCCAGAGGGAAAGCATTGCTATATGGAAGTTGCGCTTACAGGATCCTGAGAGATGATATTGCTTAATTGAAGGAATCCAGAGAGCATACCCACCCTGCAGGATTAAATCTTCTGGGTAGTATTCTGGACCAGTTAACCACCACCCCCAGGTGATCTTCAAGGGCAATGCCATGAAATCCCATTGCAGTAGTTAAGCCGTGATCAGGGCATGAGAGATTATGTGATCCTTTTGAGATAGCCAGGTCAAGAACAGACACTGCAAGGATTATAGGAATGCTACTTTATAGTTGTAGGAGCTATCAACAGAATCCTGAAAGCCTGCCCACAACTTTCACTACCCCTTTCGAAGGACCACAAGGTCAAGTTAGAGGTTTTCTATTTCTTTCTCACCCTTTTTATTTTCTTGGGGCTGATTAATATTTTACCACTTACATCTCCTTCTCAAGGCCAGAACTACATTCTTAAATGTAGTTAAAGTTAAAATTAAGGCTACTGTTGATTTTAGTAGCTGGTGGAAAAGATATGACAGAGAAACCAAACAAATACAAGAAATGAAGTCACAAATGCAGTATCAAAACTTATTATCAGTAGTTTAATAACAAGGTACAAATGGTTTTCCTTAAGCTGAATTAAAAAATATTAATACAAATATATGTGCATGATCTTAATTATGAATTTGATTGATGCTGTTTTGTAATTATAGTTGCTATTTATTTAATATTGTTAAGTCAATGAAAATCTTAGAATTATGTGATATATACATAATTGGTGGCACAGTGGTTAGAATGCTCATTCCAGGAGTTTGATTCTGAATGGCTCAAGATTGATTAGCCTTCCACCCTCCCTAGATTTGTAAAATGAGGACCCAGATTGTTGAGGGCAAGATGCTGACTCTGTAACTGCTTAGAGAGGCCTGTAAAGTATGGTGAAGTGATATGTAAGTCTAAGTGCCATTGCTATTGCTATTTACAATAGGGAAGAAGAAGACTTACCTCATCCAGGGTGGACTCTAAGATTTGTATCAACAAAGGTAACATTGTTCATTTGTGTGTTCCTGCATTAAGAGCATGGAAAATACACAGCTCAGCTAGGACATGTGCATGTGATTTTTTTAAAATGAAAATCTAAGTATTTTCATTATACATTTCATTATTCTTATGATTAAGGTTGAGAGAGTTCATCAGGCAGATGGAAAGCTTTGATGTCTAAATTGAAGTTGTGATAACATCTGAGTTTAACTGGTATCTTCTACAAAAGAAAATAGAAGCCCTGAAAGATGAGAAAAGGTTCTTGATCTTGAGGTCCTTCTTGGGTCAAGTCTAATCAGTGTTTATGTGTAAGAGACAGTCTGTGTTTTTTGTCCCGGGAAAGAAAACTGGCCAAAGCAGATATTGACTACTCAGTAGTAACGTCTTTTAAAACAGGGGATCTGTGGGTAGAGTTCATAAAATTATCAAATTGTGAAGTTGGAAGGGGCCACAAAGATCATCTCAGTAACCCTCTGCAATTTACAAGGTAATTCGTTTAGCTTCTCATTTTGAAAGGTAGTCAGGTAAAATTTATAATATTGAAAACAGTGATTCAGCTTTTTATAATATATATACTTTAGAGAAATAGTTTTATTTTTATTTTTTCCCTTTACAACACCTTATAGTCATTACATCAACATTGTTATCATACCTGTACATGTATATAATATTTTGCTTCTATATTTACACACTTTATACACAATTCTATATATATTTATATATATTGTTTTTTGGCTTAATTAATTTTGTTCCTGTTTTGCAGCCATTTATACCAATTGTTCCAAATTTCATAATATTCCGACTCTTCTTTATCTTTTAATTTCAGTGTTAATTTGTCCATCTCTGCACAATCCAAAGTTTTTTTATCACTAATTCGTCCGAGGGGGTATTATTTTGTTTCCAGCATTGGGCAAATGCTATTCTAGCTGTAATTAGCAGATGTGTTAATATGTACTTAATTTTCTTTGTATATTTCCCTTTGATTATTCCCAGTAGAAAGATTTCAGGGGGTATTTTATCTGTTGTCCTGTAATTTCCTGCACCCATTTCCAAATTTTTATCCAATATTTTGTCTTTCCGGGCAGGTCTACCATATGTGATAATAGGTCCCTTGTACTTTTTTACACTTCCAGCAGGTCGGCTTCATGTTTGGGTACATTTTAGCCAATCTTGTTGGTGATAAATGCCAACGATAAAACATTTTGTATATATTTTCTTTAAGTGCTGCTGATCATGTTAGTTTATAATTTGTGTTCCAAATTCTATATATACTTTAAATTTGGAGCTGAATTTGAATATATGAACTAAAATAGGAAGATTTTCTTGCACATAATTAATATTTCATTCATTCTGGAGGAATTTGCAGACATCCGTTAACCATAACAAATAAAAGCAAATCTTTGGGGAAGTAGGAACAATGAAGTTCAACAGATAGACTACAGTTTGGCAAAGGGGTCAGCAGTATAGAATCTTCCTGACTCGGGGAACGGTATTACCATTTTTTTCTAAATGTCTATCAATAGCAATAGCACTTAGATTTATATACCGCTTTACAGTGCTTTACAGCCCTCTCTAAAAGGTTTACAGAGTCAACTTACTGCCTCCAACAATCTTAGTCCTCATTTTACCCACCTTGGAAGGATGGAAGGCTGAGTCAACCTTGAGCCTGGTGGGATTTGAACTGCTAAATTGCAGTCAGCAGAAGTAGCCTGCAGTATTGCACTCTAACCACTGCACCACCGAGGCTCTATCAAGTCCTATATATAACTATATTTTTAATACTATGTAAACATATCCTCTTTTGAGGAGATAAATTCTGACTTTTTAACATTAACATTAATCAGGAAAACAGCTGGAAGAGACCTTGGAGGTCTTCCAGTCCAACTACCTGCTCAAGCAGGAGACTCTATACCATTTCTCTTCTTAAAAACCTCTAGTGATGAAGCACCTACAACTTCCTAAGGCAAGCTGTTCCACTGGTTAATTGTCCTCACTGTTATGAAGTTTCTTCTTAATTCCAGATTGCTTCTCTCTTTGATTAGTTTCCAACAATTGTTTCTTATCTTGCCTTCTGGCACTTTGGAAAATAAATTGACTCCCTTTTCTTTGTGGCATCCCTTCAAATACTGGAATAGTGCTAGCATGTAACCCCTAGTCCTTCTTTTCTTTAGACTAGCCATATCTAATTCCTATAACCATTCTTCATATGTTTTAGTCTCTAGACCAGGGCTGTCAAACTCACAGCCTTGCAGGCCAGATGCCTCACATGCTGGCCATGCCCATGCCCAGTTTAGTGAAGGGGAAAAAACGTCACGATATGTCGACCGTGACAATGTGAGTTTGACATCCCTAGACCAGGCCTTTAATCATCTTAGTTGCTCTTCTTTGCAGTTTTTCCAAATCTCAACATCTTTTTTATAATATGGTGAGCAAAACTGGATGCAATACTATTCTATCTAGTTATTAACAGAAATCAACCTAAGCTTATTCTTGTTGTTTATCAGTGTCTTTATATTACAAAAGTGGCTTTTTCAGAGGTCCTACTGTTGAACACCAAACCCATATGTAGACCTTCCCTCCCATCTGATCTGCCAAGTCAAGCCTTTGCTTGCTGTTGTTAAGAGCTAGAAACTAAATGGAATCCTCAGTTTTGCTATCAGTATGTGGTCTTTAAAGCGACTTCCAGCCTTCTGGCTTTTCCTTTTGGGCTATTGACATTCCTACTCCTGATCTATCTCAGGTAAAATTGTGATGCAAAGTCCCTGCCTAAACAAGACCTTTCAATAAGACAGAATTGGCTCCATTATCTGATCTGCAATCTCCAACAGAGCGGGAGGGTTAAGCCTCCATTGTGTGCTTGAGGGGAGGCTTTCCTTTGCTTATATGTGAAGGCTGCTAATCCCACTCTAAATGGATTCTGTGATTAAGATGTAAGGATGGTAAATAGCTGTTAGGTGTCTGAAAACAATGCCAGCAATTTGGAGGAATTATAACCCTTGAAAAAGGCTACTCTACCTAGAAGAGACTGATGGGGAGGATCTTTGTTCATGCCAAAGGGGAAATCAGAACCACCAATTCCACTAATTGGTTCCAAGAAATGGATTTAATAAAAATATAAGAAAGGTGTCATCATGTCTAAAATCAAAAATAATGTTTGTATTTGCCAACTTTGTTTTGGGAAAGAAGAATCAATATTTACATGCATATTTATTCCTCTGATTTTTCTCCTAAATCACAGGAAGCTGCCTTAGATAAAGTCAGAATATTTGTCTTATCTCTGACAATGCAAGTTTTCACTGATGAACGCAAATCGTGCAAAAATATGGATTGAAGGCACTTTGGATGTTGGATACACTGTCAGCCATTTGAAATTGATTTTTAGGATTGAACAAACAGTTCAATCACTGTGGTCACTGGCCATTTCTGACGCTGGCTAACTTAGAACAAATCAACTGGAATTTGTAATAAATAACAAGATTAGAAAGACATGGCAGAAAGTAAATGAAGTATTTACTCAAAGGAAGATTTTAAAAAAAGCTAAGCAGGGCTGACCTGGTTAAGTACTTAATTGAGAAAGCTACAGGAAATCTTAAAGCTATAGATTAGATTGTGATATCCAAGAAACATATTGAAAGAAGGGAATGATAACCAATCCTATATGGTTGCCAAGGAAACTACATGGATGTGTTCATGCAGTGACTAGAAACCGAATTCAATTCAAGGAAGTATTTTTTTAAAAACTTTTAACTGATATTCATTTGTCAACCAAATTTCAAAATGCTTTAAGAAATTCAGTTGCCTGACATTCTGTTACTCTTTTTAGCACTTTGGTTAGATGAACACATACAAAGTACGTTTTCATAGATTATGACACACTTTTAGGAAAAAAATACCTGATCTAATCTTGCTACTAATTATTTTATGTTTGCTTTCTTTTGAAAGGGTAGCTTATAATCTATAGATCTGCAGCTGACTGTGTGGAAAAACAATCCTTGGGTGATCCATAACAAAGTTTCTTCAGTTATGTCCCATGGAATACTAGTATTTTCCCAAAAAAGAAAAGAAAGTTTTCTACAAATTATTCCCAAGATCCAGAAGGTGAGTAATGAATCCATTCAGTTGGATTATCTGAAGAAGTATTCAAAGATACTATTCATGAATTGAGAGGAGATGTTGGAAAATTTCTCCATCATGCTGAAAGAACAGCAAAAATTGCTAAATGATTTCTAGTTGAAAGTCCATCGTAGACATTCAGGGAAGAGACTTTGAAGGCCTACTACCATTTCCTTAAATGTAGCATTGTGGTAGAATCTTTTCAGTACAATGAAGAAAAAAATTGCCAAAATAATCTGAGTGTTATTCCAATTATGATTATTTTTTAACAGGTATCATTTCAGACTATTGTAATATGCTGTCATAAATCCTACTAAGATTCATAACTGAGCAAAGTAACATACTGTGAATTAAAATGTAAATCAGAAAAGGCAGAATTATTCAAAAGTGACTTATTTCAATATTATTCCTCCCCCTTTAAAAAATAGAATCATGGGTATATTTCATGTTAAAAAGTTTTTTGTTTCCTGGTCTTGAATATTTCTGTTTTACAGCTACTGGGCAATAGCCATGGTTTTCTGCTGTGTAGATCATTGTTCATTTTAAAAGAGGTGTGTCAAAACCTGGCTTAGAATTTCAAGCCACGTTTCTCAAGCTGTATTAAAAATCCTTTTACTTAAATTACCCCCTCTGATTACTATTCAAACCAAATCATACACTAAAATGCACAAAGGAGCTTTTTGCTCCATTGGTTTGCAGGGAGACATTTTTTGATTTTGAAATGCTCCCAAACAAACAAAAAAACCAAAAACACATTTTGCCATTAAAATATAAGTCAAATTAGAGTTAAAAAACCTGTTCCGCTGTTTTTGGAGTTAAGCTATTTGTATCTGCTCTTCTGTTCTCAGCTGTAGAATTAGTAGTAGCAGCAGCAATGGACAATGAATATTATATTTAACAGTATAATGATCATTATGTAAACTTGAACAATAATGGTGTACTAATATAACCCAACCAAATCATCAACTTCCTTTCATCAGAAATCTTCCCCTTGAGGACATCTGGAAATATTCAGGAGTTAATTGGGTACATCACTCTCTTCACATCTGTAAAGTTTTCAATTTATTGACTAGCAACCTACTTTCTCCTAGCTAATCCATTTTCTGACCAAACATACACAAATATGATTCTGCAAAATACTGAACACAAAGTAAGTGGGTTTTTTTTAACTAAGGCTTATTCATTTCCATTTGTTAGCTTAATGCCCTTATTATACAAACAATCATAATGGGAATAAATTAGAGACTTCAGTTGAAATTGGATGAGAGATTATTTTGTTTGGCCCGGATTTTAAAATGAATCAAACCATTTGAACCTTTGCTATATATAAAAAATGAGGGAAACAAATCTGCAGATAATAAGATCACATATGGGCCTTTGGGCAGTTTTTGCTTTGCTTCCAGCAGCACCAGTAGGTGGCACTTAATTGACTGCATTTGGCCAAATGTCCCTATGCCCACTCTGTTTGAATCTCATTCTGTGCTTCTTCTTAGATCATACATGCCTTCTGGAAATCTGCAACAATTAGAACACCATCATCAACACCATGAAATGTAAAAGCTGTGCTCATCAAAATCAAAGTGTCACAGCTTGTAAAGTCCATAGTAGTTCAATTAAGAGTTTTTTGTTTATTGCCGGTTGCCTGTTACATATTAGGAGGCAGCAGTACATAATTTCCCACCATTTCACATTAAAATCTTTTTAAAAGGTCATGATAGTTGGTTCTCTTTATTTGTAAAAAGGCAGTGTTATCATGAATACTAAATGTGACTTTTAGGTGAAGGTCAATTGATACATGGGGTTGCTGTTGTTGTTGTTAGTCGTGAAGTGAAGTCGTATCTGACACGTTGCAACCCCATGGACAATGTTCCTCCAGGCCTTTTTGTCCTCTACCATCCTCTGGAGTCCATTTAAGTTCATGTCTACTGCTTCGGTGACTCTATCCAGCCACCTCATTCTCTGTCGTCCCCCTCTTCATTTGCCCTCAATTGTTCCCAGCATTAGGCTTTTCTCCAGGGAGTCCTTCCTTCTCATTAGGTGGCCAAAGTATTTTGAGTTTCATCTTCAGGATCTGGCCTTCTAAATAGCAGTCAGGGTTGACCTCCTCAAGGACTGACCACTTTGATCGCCTTCCAATCCAAGGGACTTGCAGGAGTCATCAATTCTTTATGGTCTAACTTTCACAAGCATACATTGCAACTGGGAAAACCATAGACTTCACTATAAGCACTTTTGTTGGCAGCTTGATGTCTCTGCTTTTTAGTATGCTGTCTAGATTTGTAATACATAATAAAGGTAAAGGTTATCCTCACATATATGTGCTAGTCATTCCCTACTCTAGGGGGCGGTGCTCAACTCTGTTTAAAAGCCGAAGAGCCAGAGCTGTCCGAAGACATTTCTGTGGTCATGTGGCCAGCATGACTAAACGCAGAAGGTGGACAGAACACTGTTATCTTCCCACCAGAGGTGGTTCCTATTTTTTCTACTTTCATTTTTACATGCTTTTGAACTGCTATGTTGGCAGAAGCTGGGACAAGTAATGGGGGCTCCTTCCTTTACACGGCTCTAGGGATGCAAACCGCCAACCTGCCAACCTATCTGATCGAAAAGCTCAGCGTCTTAGCCACTGAACCACCACGTCCTTTTTAATACATGGTAGGAAACTCCAAATTTAGATCAGGAGGAAACTTTCACCCTCTCAAGGTTTAGGCAATCAAAGACCGTAGTTTGTCCAATCAACATGTATTCAGTTTACATTATGAGTGAATCACTGTCACTTTTTAAAGATTTGAATAATTACAATAACAAAAGATTGAGGGACACAAAATCCCAAGGGTCTTAGATTGGTCTGCCTTTTCGTTCAAGGACTCTCTGCAAGTTATTATCAGATTCCCACCCCCTTTTAATTAGTGCTTCATGGTTGACATGCCATCCATTTAAAAGAATATTGCATTTAAATTAGGAACATATTTTTGATGGAAGTTCAGATTCAGATTATCTTTTGGAATGTTCAGCATGTCACTAGAATTCCATTGTAACTTTAGAGTTTTGGGTTAAATATGGATCCTATCAGAAATGAGATGAATTTTCTGAGTTCTTCCTTCTGAGATAAGTTTATGGATCGTTTCAGCATTCCACATGGGTTGATTAATTAAATAAATAACTTGGGAATAGAATGGTTGGACTACAACTGGAGAGGCCCAGGCTCAAATCTCCCAAGTTTCAGCCATGATTTCTGATCAATCATTATCTCTCTTTACCCTGCAGAACTGAAGTTAAGAATAAACAGAGGAAGATAATTATGTGCAATCACTCTTTATGCATAAGAACCAGGCCAAGAAATAAATATTAAATAATATTATGTAGTACTTATAATACAATATGCATTATATTTTATTTAGAAAAGCTGTTCTTTTAGTATCCAATTAGTTTCTTTTATGTATTTGTAAGCAAGAAAACAAATAAAATTTGCTTCTAGGTTTTAGAACAAGATTCTATGCTCTACTCAAACATATTTTTTGTGTAGAGAATTCAACTTGCAAGGTAAAGTGACTTCCCCCTCCTTTTTCTGAACTGCATTCTGTTTCCCTTGAGAGCTGGTCAGCCACCATGCACAGTTGTCTGCACCAGGGAGCAGATAATTTACATGTAAATCTCTTATTTGCACTGTATCCATGAACAATCATATAGCTTTTCATTGGCATCACAGTACCATTTATAGAAGCAATGGACTACTCATCGCTCTTTGTACATAGAATTTTTACAAGGGAATATGTTGTCTGAACAGAACCCCTGTTAAGAATTAGAGGTATACAAAAAAAAGGAGATAGGCACACTAGTTTAAATTATGTATTATTGTTCCACCTCGTATTTCACCATTAACAGGGTTAGTTGCGAACTAAAATCCCAGGTAGAAGTAGATTAAATGTTTTAAATCATTCTGCTTTAAATTATTCATCCATTAAAACTTTCTTATTTGTATTTATATTTGTATTTATACAAAGAAACATTCAACAATCTTTCTTGGTTACTCTTGAGAATTATTTCTTTTCCAAGCCATTTATGCACCTGTTTCTTCTAGTTTTTTTTCCCAGTGTAGATTTTTATGACTTGTTAAAGAAAAACTAATTCTTGGCTGGTTTAGGGATCCTTCTTATTCCATTATAACCATCACCTATAGAACAAGTGTAGTACTTTTTCAGAAGGCTAGAGAGGGTGAGAGCCTTAGGCTGGGGAATTGAAGTCACAAAACTTAAAAGTTGCTGAAATTGAGAAACACTAACTCCGGTGATTATGTTTCCCATAATCCTATTGATAAACTAACATATAAAAAGGTTACTTTTTAGAACACGTAGGTATTTCAAGCAGCTTTTATTTACTTTTTTGTCTTGTTGGAGGATGAAAGAAAGAATGAAGAGCACGGTGGAGAGGAAACACGCATTTCATTATTTTTCAGCCACATTTAGTCAAGAGCTAAATCGGGTTCAAAATATCACAACGAAATAAAACAGCCCGCTTGTTGTCTTTTCTCGGGAGCTATCATTTCCTTTGCAAAAGGGACACGTTTCCCCGTTATGGATGTTAGGGACAGCTTGCGCTTTTACAGTTAGTACCGGCCCGAGAGGGACCTGACAAAGAAAATCGCCGGATCCAGAGCCACCTTTATCAAGATATTAGGCGGGCACCGATTCTTGTTCTTGCTTGTCCGCCCTTTTAACTCTTCTCTCTGGCAGACAATCCAAACAGCGCTTTAATTGCCGCGTTCTTGCTTGCTTTGTGCCGGCGACCAGAATGACGCTCTCCAGCTAAAACTTTATCCATCCAAAGCTATTTCAGCTGGGGATCTCTCTCTCTCTCCTCCCCCTCCCCCTCCCTCCCCCCCTCTCTCACACACACCCTTTTGTGTCCTTTCTGGGACTAATTTCATTTGTTAATTAGTTGCTAACAGCGTTGGCTCGGGATAGATAAGCACACCATTAGCACTCGGCTTCGGCCAGTCTCCAGCAGAGCTGCGGCGACCTCACGCCGAGCCCGGGAGATGCAGGAGGGGCGCAGAGCCTTTAACCCCCACCAAATCTCGGCGGGGCCCTTTCATCCCTCCCGCGGTAGCCACAACAGAGAGCTCCCGGCTGAGGACTTTAATGAGGGGTAGGGCAAACTCAGGGGGAGAAGCGGAGTTCTATGGATTTTTCTCTCTCTTTAAATCCGCATCGCGCCCAGGCCTGTGAACCGGGAGAGGAGGTCAAAGAACAGAGAGGGAGCGCCCCTAATTTTTCTTTGTCTCTCTTTTTACATTAAAAACCCCCAGAAAACTCTCCACTGTTTGTAGACCCGCTGCCAACTCTTAGCCCGATGGTGAAATTGCTCTGCAGATGCCCATGAGGTGTGTGGGATTACAAGGCTCATCGTTCCCAGCCAGCAGGCCAGGAAAGGTGAGTGTTGGAGACTCGCACACCCACAGAATCTTGGGATGAGGCAAGCCAGCAGAGAGGTTCCTTGAAGCCCTCGTCGACCCGTTAAATTTACCACGCCGTCCAATGAATTTCGGCACATCCCTCCTCTATACACATCTCCCCCCCCCCCGGCTTCCATGGGAGTTAAAACCCTTTGGCCTCGGGCGACGTCAGATTATAGGTGGAAAACTGAGCTGTAAATTTCTCACATAAACCTTCCCAGGAGATAAAGGCGCTCAAAATAAAGCTTTGTTTTTCTCCGCCCCACAAACTTCGCAATCCACCTTGAGCAATGTTTGTACGTACGTGCTTTAAGCACCTTTGGCCGGGAAATCGGCGAGCCCCTGTGATTAATCAACCCGTTTCAATGGGGCTTGCGTGTGCATTTAAAATCTGATTTTTATCTGGCTCTGCCCCCTTCGGTTATGCTCTGATGGAAAAATAGAAGAAGCCCATTGATTTAAGTATCTTGTCAGAAGAACGCTTACTTTTCTGAAGTTATTTGAAGAAAGAGGGAGGGAGGCCTTCATTACGTGCCTTTAAAATATCAATTGTGTCTTATATTTATTCTTTGAGTAAAGTCTAAAACCTTTAAGACTTTGGGAAAGAAATTTAGGGCCCCTTTAAGCCAAACAACGGAATGGCCCGAAAAGCATATTTGAAAAGAGATGGTCAGATCTTGCCCTAGAGTTCAACCAAAATTGTTATGATTCCCACAGCGTGAAACTAACCCTATTTAATGATATTACTAATTCGGATACTCCGCCCTTACCAAATGATCCCAGAGCGAAGTTACTTCTATTATGCCTTAATACATGAATGGACGATAATGACACTTAATTATTTGCATTGATATGGGGCGTGGTCCTATGTTACGACTGGATCCATTTATTTTACTATGCAAATTCAATATCCCACCCCCTTGCAATTAACTCTGGGAGGCAAACCGAAATAAAACCACATCCAGAGCAACAACAGATTTTCTTCCCGAGTTCTCACATTTGATTATCCAAACCATTTGATTAATAAAATGGTCTAGGATTCCCCCTCCTCCCCCGCTCAAACCAAAGTTATAACTGAACAAGTTTCATAAATTATGCAAATTGGCCTGAGTGATTCTGGCTAAGCCTGTGATGTGAATACAATCATTCAGGAGCCTCCCCTACCCGTGTTTACCGCTTGAGGTTGCTCTCATTTTACTAATATTCCTAGTCTCGAGGATTACATTCACAGTTGATTTTCCCGGGCAAATCGATCCGTTTGTCAGCCCGGTAGAGCGACCGATGTCACGGATTGATTGACATCCCTTCGCTATGCATTTCGAAGGCATTGGGGTGTGTGGGGTGGAAATGAATCACTTTCGTGGGAGGGCAATTCGGTCATTTGGCCTTAAGGGGGGAAAATATTTATCACATGTACGAACCCATGTGCTTGAGGTTCATGATGAGCAGTATGAGTTAAATAAATATACATCCGATTTGCTTTTTTTTTTTTTAAAGGAAAGTGTTTCATAAATAAAAGAAATCAAACATGCCACTCCTAGCTTCTCTCTTTGGGGTTGCTACAGATTTTTGAAAGGTGGGCTATTAAAAAATCGAGTAATTAAACTCGGGCGCCAAACGTTTCCGCCCCGGGCTAACTGAACGTCTGTAAGTAACGCCGCGAAGACTGTCAAAGCGGAACTGTTTGATGGTGTGAACAGGGTGATGCAGGTCTATAAATACTCGCGAAAACTCAGGGCAGCAAAACCAAATTCATAACTAGAGATAAACACGAGGATCAACATGGTTTTTGGAAGGTCCTGAAACGACCATCGGGAGGCTGGAAAGTGCCACTTCATTCCCCCTTTCTCGCAAAATGCAACCGTCTTTCCCACACCTCCCCACGGGATCAATTTAGAAACAGCGTGACTGGGATAGACGGGTGGAGGGCAAACGTCAAATCCCCTTCGGACCTTAGAGAGCGACGCCCTTGAAAGGCTCCTTATCTTTTTTTTGCCCGGCCAAAGGCTTCGTTTCCCACGTTCTGCCTTCTCGAGGCGCCACACGACTTCGACCACGCAAGCGGGATATACTTTCCCCACTGTCCCGTTTCCTTCACGATTGTCTTTGGGAGGCGACACCGTTATCGAGCCTCCCTGCCGCCTCTCCAGCCCCGGAGTGTCAGGGCCGTTTCTGGGAACTGTAGTTCTCCGTCCCGTTGCTCTCCGGCCGCCACCTGCGACGAGAAGACTTCATTTCCCAGCTCTCCTCTCTGCTGTTTTCCCTCTTCCACTGGCGAGGCCGAGCCGTCAATCAGTTGGCGTCACAATGAATGTAGCAGCGCTTGGGATTTTCTTTTTCTTTTTGGTATGTAAAAACACTCCTTTTCCCCCCTCCTCATAGCGGTGTGCCTAATAATAAGACTTTTAGGGCGGGTTTATAAAGGCAAGGCAGGAGGCAAGTGTCATGTGGGCTTCAGCTCGCCTCGCCGAGGAGTGGCAAGGCAGCAGGGCTGAGTGAAGAAGGGGGTTTGGTCGGGGTTCCCCCCCATCTGTCCGTCCGTCCGTCTGTCATCTGGAATGGTGCAAGCGAGACCGCGGCGAAGCTGATCGCGAAGGCAAAAGGCAGCCCCGGCTGGAAGATTCGCTGGTGGAGCTTCGCAGAGCAATGAAGCGGCAAAAGCTGGCCGTGGCAGCTGGCTTCTGTCTGTCCTTCTTGCTGGGCACTTTGCTCAACCTCTTATTCATCCCGGCCTTTGATCCCCTCCAGCAGCAGCAGCAGCGAAATGCGGGCATCGCGCACTCGTTGGCGGGCTCGCCTCGGGACAGGTCGTGGGAGGCGGCAAGGAGAAGCAGCGGCCGTCACCGGCGCTGGGATTTAGCCCGGCAGATCCGAGAGCGCTACGAAGAGGTGCTGCGGTACCAACAGAGGCAGCCGCCCGGAGAAGCCGGAGCGGCGGGAGCAGCCGCGGCTAAGTCTCGGCCGGCGGTGCGACCTCTGGAGAGGCGGCTCATGGATCTGGCGCCGCCGAGGCTCCCCTCCTCGCCCACTGACCGCAGCCCACGGGGGCTCCAGCTCGGTTCGCCCGGTCTCGTTGCCTCCGGGGCGCCCTGGGTCCCCGAATCCAAGCTAGAACTCTCTCTCGGGCCGCTTCGGTTGGGATGCCGGGACATTAGCAACGTGACC
The DNA here is from genome assembly GCF_051295495.1 of Thamnophis sirtalis. Classification (NCBI taxonomy): domain Eukaryota; kingdom Metazoa; phylum Chordata; class Lepidosauria; order Squamata; family Natricidae; genus Thamnophis; species Thamnophis sirtalis. The sequence goes on along the minus strand of NW_028261386.1, from coordinate 43,493,516 downwards.
GAGGTCCATTACCTGGGCTCCGGCTACACCAAAGCCGTCTACAAAGCGGTGCTCAACAAGAGCCTGGCGGTGGCCTTGAAGTCCGTCGACTTTGCGGGGCACGACATCGACAATTGCGTCAAGCTCTATGGGTCTCTGGAAGACTGTTACAGGCTGGCCTCCTATAAGATTGTCAAGGAAATGGTCCTTTTGCAACGGTTGCGGCACCCCAACATCCTCCAGGTAAGCAGGGGATCCCCTGGTCTTAGGGACTTCAGATTTGGGTGGATTTGCGCGGCCCAGGCGGTGAGAGATGGGCGGCGCGGGGTTTAGGATTCAAACTCAGACTGGATTGCTTTTCCTTAAGCGGAATATTAAGGCGACGGCTGCTTTGTTATCAGCAGACAGAATGATTATTTGTCATATTTCAATCCTGTTCGCTTCCACCTGATGGGCTGGTGGAAGAGGCAACAGGGTGTTCATCTATCAAAATTAAGTTAAGACTTTCCGGCTGGCCACGTGGGATTTCTTGTTTAGTGTGGGATGAGATGTTGCAACCTAATTGGGAAGTTGCTATAAAGTGAGCTGAACTGGCTTGGAAGATAAGGTAGGATCGTGTTTCAAGCAGTTGAAATCAGGGATAAATCCGGAACAAGATTTAGAACTTAAGAAGGTTGTTTTGGCTACCGATGTTTCTGTTAGAGGTCAGATGCCAGAGAAAATGTTCTCAAAGAGTTTGCGGAAGAATGAATACTCTAGTGCCAGCCTCATCATCTTAAGGCCACAATTCCAAGCAATTTAAAGCATGTATAGATTCCCATGGAATTTATTTCCCATTTAAAGTCCCAATTGTAATGCCTAATGACATCTCTATAAATGAAGCTGGAAATCTTATGCAGCCTCCTGGCAAGTAAATCCTGCTGAATTTTCTCCTGAGCGAATTGCAAGAACCTGGCCATACAGTCATCAAGAAAGAGTCCAAGCTCTGCTTCAGGGAGTCTTTATTTTTAGACATGCATAGTAAGGATGATGTTATGACAGTCAGGGTGTTTGGGGACAAGGTGTGAAATGTTTCTTCTAAACTGGAAGTATTGATTCTATGGTGAGAAAGCCGGCCAAAAAATCCCCGTAGTCTGAGTAATTGGACAAAATATGCTGTCACTTCTAAACTCTTCAAATTGTGTGTCTGTGTTAGGTCAGTTAGTTGTATGTGAATTAGGACCTACCTATTGGAAGTCTGTGAGTTCAGACAGGGAAGTGCTGCAGTGATGTAAATCTGAAAATTTTACAGCAAAATAAAATGTGCAATACTCATCCAGCTGTTTCCTTCTGTCTGCATACTGAACTGGTGAAGGTAGGCAAAGCAGGGAGCTAATTTACTTTCAGAAACTCTTGAAATTTAATATTCTCCCAAATCATTGTGAATCTTAAAAGTGAGATGAAAATGTGGTGCTTCGCAACCTTGTTGCTTGTTTTTTGTAAGGATTTAATAAGGCACAGGAACACCTGCAACTCTGGGTTCTGGACCAGAACTTGACCTTCTTTCATTAGAAATCAGAATTGGTAAAAAAATAAAAAGTTTGAGTAAAGTCATTTCTCTATTTTTTTCCAAAGGCAAACCAAGGACCATTTACAGTAGCTCTGGTTTCCGTATTGAATGCGCATTATACTAATTTGAAGAGGAGTTCATTGGTCAATTTCATAACTGCTTGAGGACCAATGTATGAAATTAATTGAACTTTGAGTGCTTTCAGTTTTAGCAGATTTGGAAATCATTGTGCCCAGAAATGATGGATAAAAAATCAAGGCAGATGTCAGAGTGGGCAGAGATGGCTAGGCAGCAGCAACTCTCCTCATTCTTCATAAGCAGCGAGCAGAGCAACAGGAGGCTAAAGTTTCTGTTACCGGTAGCATTTTTTAAATTCTAGGTGCTTATTTGTTGTTGGGGGGAAATCACTCTTGTCAAAAGTACAGATATGTCAATCAATGGAGCTTGACAGCGAAAACCTTTCCCCTCTTTTTTGTCCTCCTTCAAACTGAGTTTTATATGTTTTTAAAACAAGGATAGTCTTTGAGATTCAAATTGACTTGCAAAGTCTCCCGCCTCTGGCATTGTCCAGAATGTCTTACACTGGAGGAAAAACCCTCCTCCTTTTCATTTCCTCTTCTCACTTTCTTCTTTGACACTGTTAAACGTATGCCTGGGAGTAATCAGGGTTGTGGTTTTTGTTCCAAATCCTCACTTAAACTAATGCTCCATTCGCTTCTATTCTAGGTCATCAGAATCGTTTTCTTACCTGTTCCAAATTTTCAGAAAAAGCATAGGAAATCAGTCAGTTCTGTCCACATGGGCATAGGCTTCCCTAGATTTCTCCCAAATAAAAGGGCCTACTCTAGAGGAGAACTTGATGTGACTTTTTCTTCTCCTTCTCTCCTCTGGACTCCATCCTATTTCATCCCAAGTGGTAACCATTTCTTTAGGACTCCTCTGAGAACTGATTTTATGTGCCTCTTCTCTTGGAGAAAATAATTTGATGGTGCTCTTCAGTAATCACTGTACATGGGTACTTCCTGGAGAACTGCTCTTTGGAGAAGAAGGTGTGGATTTTCAGTAAAAAACAACAACAGCACATCTTTTTTATTTTATTTTGGTCCATGAAATTAAGAAAAGGTGGATGAGAAGTTTTTTAAAGTATTTCTTGCAACTTGTCTTCCCTATCCTGTTTCTCCCCTTTTCTTTCTTGAGTGACTTGATGGCCATGTTCCTTTCAACATCTACCTATCTTGCAACTGCAATTATAACTTTGTTAATTATGTGCTCTTCACACACAAATATACCCCATCAATTATGGAATAATTCATTTAAATAATATGAACCATGTTTACCTATGAACATTTGTGCTTGTGAGAACGCCAAAGCAAAGCAAGACTTCCTTGACTGAGATATCCTATTCACAGCAGGAAAGACAGATGGAAAATAAAAAAAAGCAATGTTACTGCTCCCAGTTGACTTAATTCTGCAAATCTTGGAGGAAATGGTAATGTGGATCTGTAAAATGCAAGTTAGGACTAAATAGTTGTTAAAAATGTGAAGAAAATTGAAGCTGAGAGATTTAGCTAATTATGCTTCCTGTCCCACTCTTAGATTTTTTGTTTTTTCCCTGAGATCTTTGAAATAGATTTTTGAGAGGATGTGTGGAGTAAGGCAACACTGTGGCTTTCAGTTTCATGAATCTGTAGTCAATCCACTTCATTGTCTGAAGTGGGGTTACGGTTTTCTTTGAAGTTGTCATGAACTCCAGTTTTTATTCCAGATAGTTAGTTCTGGTTTCATTCTGCTTCATAATAGGAAGCTGTAGCCCTTCAAAACTTCTAGATTCCTGTGTATTATTTAAATTTGTATTACAGCTTCTAATCTTGAAATCAGTTTGAAATGAATTGAAAGTCCCAGGCAAAGGAGTCTCACTGAATCTGCTAGAATACCAAATCTATTCTTTCTTCAGGGGTAAAATAAAAGGGTATTTTAGAATGTGGCTGAATATTCTGTTACTATTTCAGCTTTAAGCTGGATGTTCTATTGCTCAGCAATTTTCATAGAATGCAAGAAAGGATCCATCTGAATATCCCTCCAGATAGGGGTGTCCAATTTTGGCAACTTTAAGATTTGTGGATTTCAACTTCCTGAATTCCTTAGTTAGCCATGCTGGCTGGGAAATTCTGGGAGTTGAAGTCCATAAGTGTTAAAGTTGCCAAGGTTGGATACCCCTGCTTTAAACCAACATCACTCACATTTTAAACTATGGACAGCCAGATGATTCTCAGAAATCTCTAAAAGTACACAAATACAGCAAGAGATAGCCAACTGTGCTCCTCACTACTTCTTTCCCAGCAAGAGGTGGCTTTCCTGACCAAGAGGTTCTGTTAGGGATAGCAATAGCACTTAGCATTATATACAGCTGTACAATGCTTTACAGTGGTCTCTGAGCATGTCATCTATTGCCCCCAACAATCTGGCTCCTCATTTTACTGATGTGGAAGGCTGAATCAATCTTGCGCTGGTCAGAATCAAACTCCTGGAGTGAGTAGTGAGTTAGCCTGCTATTCTGCATTCTAACCACTGCCCCATAACTTATCATGGTATTTTACTTGTGCATAAATACAGGTAGTCCTCAACTTATGACCACCATTGAGCCCAAAATATGTGTAGTTAAGTGACACATTTAAGTGAGTTTTGCCTTATTTTATGACCTTTCCTTCCTCAGTTGTTAAGTGAACACTCCAGTTGAAAAGTTAGTAACCTAGTTGTTCAGTGAATCTAGCTTTCCCATTGACTTCGCTTGTCAGAAGGTTGCAAAAAGTGATCACATAACCTTGGGACACAGCAACAGTCATAAGTATGAACCAGTTGCCAAGCATCTGAAGTTTGATCCCATGAGCATGGGGATGCTTCAAAGATTGTAACTGTGAAAAATTGTTGCAAGTCACTTTTTTTCAGTGCTATTGTAACTTTGAATGGTCACTAAATGAACTGTTGTAAGTCAAGGACTACCTGTAATTTCACAAGGTTGTCCACTAGATATCCCTGCCATCCTAGGTGAATTAAAGAGACAAATAAGTCCCAGTCTTCCCAATAGTGATGAGAGAATTTAAAAATTTGCCTTGTGTCTAATATTTTGTCAAAGGCTTTTATTCATTTCATTTCCTGTAAAATTGATTTTTCACTTTTCTAATATTTTTGGGTTTTTTTTAAATTTAGGTATTTGTTTTTAAATGGTTATTTAACTTCTATAAAGCCGCCTTAAGAAAATTTATTTTGAAGATTGGAAAAAAACTAATGGTATAAATATGACTTAGCACACTAGAGAGATTTATCCTGGTTTACTAAAAGTTTTTGCTCTACTTTGAAATATCTAAGACTGTAAATGTGGTCATTTCTTCTGTAACGAATTGCATAGACCCAATGTCATGATGAGAAATTTGGCTTTCTTCTAAATTCTGAACTTTGTTTCCTTCCATTCCGCCTTGAAGGTAATAATGACAAAATGAACTTCTACTTCCAGGCACTAGCAATATGGGTGATTTCACTGATCTCTTTATATAAATTTCTGGGAATGCTTGAAACTCCATCCTTTTGACACCCCCACCTCAGACTCTCCTGGTTTCTGATTTAATTTTGACAGGGGGGCAGACTTTCTAAATAAACCCAGTCTGTTTAGGTGAATTTCCTAAAGCAAAGCTCTTAGTGTCCAGAGAAAGTGTAGAGAGCTTTCAAGAACAGAAGCTTATTTTCCTGTTGCTGCTTCCTTGAGTGCTTGGAATACACTGGAGACCACCCATTCTCCCGCTCTTCTCTCCAGTTCAGCAGCACATCCATCTACAGTGAGTGACGGGTTGCCAAGGGCCTCCAAAGCATTAGTGAATTAGTCTATTTATTCACGAATAGTGCCTTATACTGGAGGGGTGTCTAACCCTCTGGCCAGAAATCAGACTTGTGCAGGACAGTTTAGCACACAATTTGTAACTCCCTTTTTTTGAATAGGATTAGTTCTGGATGAACTCTAAAAATTCAACCCACATCTCTTCCCGTCCAGTAAAAAAATATGTGGACTTAATAAGTGACAATCTGATATTCTCCCCCCATCTTTGATTCATTAGAAGGTTTTGCCAATTTCTTGCTGTACTGATTCATGTTTTTGGAATTTCCAGGCTTGATTACTGCAATAGAATTGATCAGGGCAGCCAGGATCAGGGCAGCCGCTGAAAGCATCTTGGAAGCTTCAGCTTGGGCTCTGGGCACTTGGACAATGAGGGAGGTCCACCCAAACTATGGGTTGTTATAATAATATTAGATGGGTCAGTACTTCTGATTCAAGACCACAGAGCCAATTGATTAACCTTAAAAGCCAAGAGCCATGTCAACGTTTTGAATTTTTTTTTGCACACTCATATTTACCTGACCTTTGGTTTCAGTAGACACCAATGCAATGAGCAGAAAATAATCCTGGATACAAGATGCAGGGAGAAGGAATTATGGAGAGATCTGAAATGGTCACTGGATTACCAAGGTGTTCAGGAGGTTTTTTTTAAAAAAATGTCCTGGTTGTGCAGAATAATGGACAAGCCTGTCTGCTCCATGAAAGTTGTTGGTGGAGTTTGCTTAAGGTGGTGATTGGAACTCTGAACATCTCAAGTATTTGTGTTTCTCCTGCAATAAGTCAGCTTGCCCATGTAAATTGAGATACATCTACCATTTTGATGTGCATCTTTATTTGCTTCAAGTCAGAGCAACAGCCATTGTTGCAAGAAATGTGTAAAGCTTCATGCAGGCTGACAATACAGTTGCTCCATTCTTTTTACCATACATGTAAGGAAAATCACATTGGCATTCTGCTGATCTAGAATGAAACTGAAGCTTAGTAAACCAAACCAAACCAAACCAAACCAAACCAAACCAAACCAAACCAAACCAAACCAAACCAAACCAAACCAAACCAAACCAAACCAAACCTTGTCCAGCTTCTTTTAATCCTAAGGATGTAAGTCCTTGAACCATTGTCTGCGTTTAGTTGACTCTCCAGAGTCAGGCACAACTGGACAAGGGAACTATACCTTTTAAATGATTTTTGGGAGGCAACAAAACAATAAGTTTCTCAATTACACTAACAGTAATATCATGCATTTATGTTGTAGGATTGTTGCAAGGATTTCTGAGATCATATATATTAGCACTTGAAATTCTTGACAATGTTGGGAAATATTATTTTTAATTAGTATGGTCAATCTATCCTTGGGTATAAAATTAGATCTGGTAGATGGCTTGGGACAGAGCCTCACGTTTAATTTTGAATTGGAGTGAATGAGTCAGCACAGATAAGGCAAAGGTTACTTATTCCATATAGATTAGCCTTCCCCAATTTGATGCTCTTCTAGTTGGAGGAAATTAGCATAATCTCTATCCAGCACAGGGTAACTGAAAATGATGGAAATTGTAGTGCAATATATTTGAAGGTTACTGGATTGAAGAAAGGTGAGTTTGATCTTCCATAGGTGCCTTCTGTCATTCCTCAATCCATGGCAGGATACTTGGGAAAGCTATTTGGATTTTTTTTTGTGGAGTTTCTTCTCTAATGGGAAGAACTAAGACAGATGTTCTAAAACACTGTAAAATCTTTTATTTAGAAGATAGTACTTGAGTATTTGTAGTTTAGACATAGATAAGGAAATTGTAAAGTTTTAACAGTCCTCTCTTGAGGGAAAAGGGTAGAGAAAAATAGTCTGGATGTGAGCAACATGTGATTGCATCAGGACTGGTAAATGTTTTACTTTTTTGACAAGTACAGATAAATAGTTTAAGGTAGAAGTATAAATGGTATTTCTAACACCATAGTTAAGTTTACGACATGAAAATTATATTAATCTTTTATAAATGTATTTAGGATTGTAGACTAATGTTGTAACCTAGACCCAGTTGCTAGAGGGCAACTCCTGTTGCAAATACCTATGCTTATTCCTGATTAAGTTTATTTAGAATGACAGCCCCACTATAAGGAGACAAATAAGAATGAATCTTCTGCTTCTGAATATAGTTTCCTGCAATGTTGGATGATTAAAATGGTAAGCAGATGGACGGCTGGTTTGACATGGCAACTTATTTGTAGGCAAACAGCTTTCCATACAGAGAAGTGTGGCAAACAGCCCACAGAACGGATGTCAGCCTGATGATCCCATTTTGCTTCTACCTGGTTTGGCATAATTGAATTTAGTGTACAGTAGTTTCTTATGATCTCCACAGGAATGGCTGCCACACATTTATTATGGCTACCGATATTACATGGAATAACTCAGAGAGACTAAAACCAGTTAAATAACACAAACATACTGATAAAGGAGAATCTTTGTAGCTCAGGGTTGAAATAGAAAGTCCTTGGTGTTCTCTGAGCTTTGGTTATCTTGCAGACATTTCATTATCCAAACTAGGTAACATCATCAGTGCAGTAGCTAGTTTGGGTTAATGCAACGTCTGCAAGAAAACAACAAAGCTCAGAGAACACTAAGGACCCCTAAAGTTAAATATCTCTCATGCCACCAAGTGCCAAAACAGACTCATTACAAAACTACATTTTTAAACTTAATTTTTCAAATTTAGAAATTACCCATCTCCCTCACAGAAGGACACTCTTCAAGTAAAATATTAAAATATAAAAACTCTGTATAAAATTTAAATAAGAAGCAAAGATGGATAAAATTAAACATAAAAAGGTCTGTGCATCTGTGTGTGTGTGTGTGTGTGCGCGCGCGTGTGGTCATTCAGATCCTCATGGCCTCCAGGCATTTAAAGTTGCCTGTTGAAAAGGCAACTTTCCCTCAGTACAGGTTTTTAATGATTATTATTATCTTTTGCTTCTTAAAAGTGTCTTGAAGGATTTGCTATAGGAAAAAAAATGTTTCGTTCATTGTTTCATTATTTATTCTGTAATTCACCTTGAGTGGTTTTGGTACGTTTTCAATAAATATGTAATATTTTCAAGAGCAACCTTGACTAAGCTTATTGTTCTTTCCAACTGTAAAATTGTTATGCTCACTGCTTAAATCTGGAGTCTTGCTTAATGTTTTATTCAAATTTTATTATATAAGCAAGGAAATGCAGGTAAGAGTTCTCTGGAAGTATATACTATGCATATTATCATGGAATCATAGCAACAATGCAACCTTCCCCAATTGGGTATCTAATTTTTTTTGCAGAAGAGCAGCATTTAAGAAAACAAATGCAAACTATATGATTGAACAAGTCTCTAACCTTGTGTATTTTTTTAAAATAAGTGATTGCTTGAGCATCTGGAGCTTTCTTATAATTTCACCTTACTTTGCATGCAATGAAAGCAAAAGACCTGAGTAGTGCAACTCTAGAAAGAATGTTTTGTTTCAAGAGGCAGAGACTACTTCTAAAATAAATAAATAAATATTATTTTATTCTAAGTCCTCCATCTAATATACAAATTGTTCCTTGCTGACTGGTCACCCATAGAGGTTATGCCTTCTTGGGCCTTTTCAAATTGAATGTGGTCACAAGTCTTACTTTAAGTGGAAGGGGGTCTTCCCTTAGACATACATGTGACCCTGCAAGGGACATTTTCCTTGTAAATCTCTTCCAGATGACAGCTTGAAGTGTGTCTGTAAGATAACAGACTTATTCTTCTACTGTTTCAGCCCTTCCCAGTTCTTATCCTGCCAGGCCTCACAGTCACCCTTAGATTGTGTTTGTATTTTTAAATGCATTCTTTCAAAACATTCTGTATGTAGTACATGTTGATGAAATGTTTTGGGTTAACTATAAAGTGGGCCATGATTAATTAAGGCAGTGTACTTTTGTTTTTCAAAATGCAGGTAATACTTAATGATGTCTATGATAGAAAAACAATGTTTCATCTCCGAAGAGCATTAGGTAGGAAAAGTGTGTTAAGTGCCCATTAGAAATTGAAATGGCACCATAGGGGAGGCAGGCAAAACAATTAAAAAAAAATGCCTGAAAATCTTCAGCCAGAAAAATTGCATGAAATAAGTCTAAATATGGTTAGCATCCTGGCAGCTAAATATTGTGTCTGTCTGTTATAGTTCCAAAGGTTATATTCAAATAATAAAGTATATTTTTTTCCTGAATTTTTAAAATACTATTTGGCAAGGGGAAATTAGAACGAATGAATATCTAAATCATCAGAACAGATTGAATAGAATAGATTAATTTCTACATAGATAGAGAGAATGAAAACTGAGCACTCCTAAGGATCTCATTGACTTTGTGTGTATCATTTCATTTTATCCATTCATCTTGGATATGGCAAATTATTCACTGGGCATATGAGAAGTAAAGTATGACCCACAAGACTGGGAAGGTTCAATTGCTGAAAAATCCCAACCTTCTATTTAACAAGAACAACAAAAATCCCCCCTTTCTTTTATTACGGTGTCACTAGTACAGTTTGCATAAGTTTGTTCTGTATAACTCAAGAGGACAGTTTGGTGTAGTGATTAAGGCACATGTTAGAAATTAGGAGTCCCGTGAGTTCTAATCTTGCCTTAGGTATGAATCCAAGTGGGTGACTTTATACCTATCGCTTTCTCTTAGTTCTAGGAGGAAAGCAAGAACAAACCATTTCCTAAATGTTTGCCAAGAGAACTGTGAGGACTGGTCAAAGTAATTGCCAGGAGGCAGCATTGACCTGAAGACCCAAACCCATAGAAAATATAGCACAATCAAGTGTTTGCTTGTTCCACCTCTTTCCTATTCTCTTAGCAAGTGGGCATTTTAGTGGGAGACATTTTAATAGCCAGTTTAATGTTGCTGTGTTTGGAATGAAGGAAGTGGAAGAAGGAAAATCAATTTAGTAATGAGGGACCTTTGCAAAAGAGAGGTATCAAAGTCTGATTTATTTCTGAAATTTTATTTAATTCTGTTAATTGCTGTGCAGTTGCTCTCTATGAAACCTGGTAGCTACTGGTAACTGCCTCTTTCTCCTATTTCTATGCAATGTGGTTGCTTTCTTTTGTGGAAGTGGAGGTAGGTGGGTTGAAGAAGGAGAGATTCCAGACCTTGCATTTTTGTTGGGAGATAAATATGGATAGTTTGTAGTTTAGTGTCAAGACACCCTCGACTACTATACATTGCAATCTGGAGATGAAGGTTGAAAAATTATTTCCTTTGGAACTGCAGTAGTAGAACTGTTAATTTCAAACAATGGATGCAATTGTAAAGAGATAATGGTGATGTTTGATTTACTGTAATCAAATATAATTATAAGCCTTCTCGGTTGGCACAAATGCTCAGGCAGGCATAAACAGCTTGTCTTAAATGATTCTTCTCATTTTTGGGGGAGCCAATTACAAAGAAACAATTACTAAGGAACAGTTTTGTTTCTATTGTGCCTTATTCATCTAATGAAAGCTTTTCCATATGGAAGTTTTCTGGCGATTTCTCCCCTCCCCCTTTCTTGATAGGAAATGCACTAAGGAGTAACTTTCTTCTAGGGAATATTTCATATGATATTATCTTGCAGCTGGTATAAAACAATGGTTCTATCTAAAGCACTTAAAGACAGGAAGGAAAATATTAGTTAAAGATTAATAGCAAATTAATTATTATTGGTCTTGCTTCAAGTCCATACTTGATATGAATTTTACTGAGTAGCCACATGTTATATCATTTCCCCTCAATCTGAAAAAGTGGTTTACCATTGCCTCCCTCAACACTATTTAATATTTTTAAGTGAGTGATTATATGCCCCTTAAATAATGCATGAAAATCTCTTTGTTGTTTTATCTTGATTCATGATAACTCTTTAATTAACAATTAAAGAGTCTTGATGCATACAAATTATTTAAAGGGATGCATAGGTCCAAATTGGTGTTTGATGGACGTTAGAAAGGTCAAAGCAGTGCCACCTTCTGGTGATTCATTGGAGGTGACCATATGTTCCTTTTCTTGTGCAACCCATGGGATTTGAGGTGGGGGTGGGAGACAGGAGTCAGCCAAAAGAGCAGACAGATGCGGCTTGGTGAAGAAAGATAAATTACATAAAGTGCTTCTTTATTGCAAGAACGTTTCCCTAAGGCCCAGATGTTATCCTGAGCTTTTAAGAGTGAAGAAAAGATCTGTTAGCGGGAATTCTGCTCCTGCTAGAAGCCAGAGCTGATACAACTGTAAACTTCCCCTAACTATCCTTGTCATTATTAGATGAGTTGTGTGTCTCTTCTCTGAAGTAGCTGTAGCTGTCTAGATGCTAGAAACTATGAAGTGTGTGTGTGTGTGTGTGTGTGTGTGTGTTGTGGGGGCTGTCTTGTATAAGGTGTGATAAGGAGGGGATCTTTTTACATAAGACACAAGGTACACAATGATGTTGGCTAAAAAAAACCCCTCCACCATCCTTACTCACTTTGAAAACTGTCCTTCATGAGAAATAATCCAGGCTAATTTGTCTATTCTGACATATGCATCATATAAATCACTCCTAAAAACTCTGTTCTCAGTTGCTGCTTCTTTAATAGGAACTGATGATTTGCAACCTCATCTATTTTCCTTAGGAATACTCCCCGGAAAGGCCTGTTATGGAATCAATTGCTACTAATTTCGGTACTGTTTCCAGGCTACTGACATTTACAATGTAAGACGGTTTTATGTGTGGAAAGGTTTTAGAATGTAGAGAGCATGTCTATCTAAAAAGTAGACTTAAACTGATTTAGTAGTCAGTCCATGTTTCACTTGAGAACAAAGGAAGGTATAGTTTGGTAAGGAGAGCTAAGGGGATCTAACTCTGAATTCTACACTAACCATTCATTACAAGAATTCTTTGGAGGAAACTCCAATCAGTGAAAATAATGTTATTTATTTACACACATCATCTAAGCTCTATTTTTCTGGACACTACTTCCATTCCACAGGGTGCACATAATAGAGATGAGTTATTATGTATTTTCAGATGGTGACCTTTCCTCTTCGTTTGCTCAAATAGGTTCTATGCTAAATTATGCACAACCTAATAAATAGTGAGGTGATCAACATAATTGGAGTTGTACATAATCACTTATCGAATTACACTGCTGATATAATTCCCCTTACTTTCTCAACTTTATATTTCTTCCTTAAGAAGTCAATAATTTGATCTTTGTTAAAATTAGTTCATGTCCAATGTGTGGATTTCAACACGCTTAAATCAAGATGACTTTTCCTAAAGCAATTAAGGTTGGACATAGCACCACTGCCTCAGTAATTCCTGGCTAGACTTCAGGGTGGCACAAAACTCAATGTGATATGATTTAAGAATTTAATTATGTTGCTGCATTTTCTTTACAAAGTGGAACATCCACATCTCCCTAATGATAAGTAGCAAATGAAATCCAAATATATTCAAAGTTTTTTAAGCTTTAGGAATATTGCAGTATGACAGTTTCTCATTTGTCCTAGGCGGAAAGTTAATCCAGTTAGTGGAAAGTTGCCCAGAGCACTGTTAAAACTGGTAGCTGAATTATATATTTTTGATGTTACAAAGGAGGAACACTGTTCAATCCATGGAGACCAGCATTTAATCAATCTGATCTCAATTAAATTCAAATGTGGATTCTGCTGGCAGGAGCACTTTTTGGAATGTGACTCTGGTTCCTTCTAAATGTCTAAAGGATGCGCATAGCTCTGTCAAAGTTCTGCATCTTAAGGAAGAAATCTGATGTTGGATTTTGTCAAACTTCCTTTAAAATCATAGTATTTGCTGTTGTGACAGCTTGGAAATTCCTGTACTCATTTGTTCTTTGTCTTGGCTTTTCCCGCAATAGTAGTAATTACAGGCAGATGACAACACAATCCTCAATAGAATTCTCACTTCTCACATTTACTTGACATCCCCATCGTCTTCGATCTTATTTTGCCCTTCAACTGAATAACCACCTGACATTTCTCATTTCTCTGTTTCAGAAATCAAACTATATAGACTGAAAGTACAAACTATATAATCTGAAAGTACCTGTTTCATGCCAAATTATCTACAGGTACTCCTTGATGTACGACCACAATTAAGACCATAATTTCCATTGTTAGGCAAGGCAGTTGTTAAGTGAGCCGCACCTGATTTTGCAATCTTTTTTGCCAATGGTTTTTAAGCAAATCACTGCAGCTGTTAATGATTCGTGTGGCCATTAAGCAAAGCTGACTCCCCCCCCCATTGATTTTGCTTGCCAGAACCCAGCTGGGAAAGTTGTAAATGTTGATCACAACCATTGTAAATACATGCTAATTGCTAAGCACCCAAAATTTGATCACATAGGATGCTATGACAGTTCTAAGTGTAAGGACTGGTTGTTAGTCACTATCTTTTCAGTGCCATTGTAATTTCAAACAGTTGTTAAATAAGTCAAGGACTACCAGTCAGAGGTGGTATTCTACCAATTTGGACTGGTTCCCCTGAACTGGTACCGTAAATTGTGGGTGGCCCTGCCCCCCCAGCCCCAACTCTATGTCATCCCATTTAGGCCCTTTTTTAGTTTTAATAATTAAATAATAATTTAATGAATAATAATAGTAATAATAATAATAATAATAATAATAATAAATATAATACATAATAAATAATTTCCAGCTTAAGGGGACTTCTATCCAGGAATTCTGTGGCTCTTGTAGTTCTGTTTTGCAAAAAATTCAGTTGATTCTCAGGGAAAGCTAACAAAGCGAAAGCATAGAGTCTAAAAACTTAAAGCTTAATTAAAATTGATACTAAAATCAATTAATTATAATGGAAAGCCTGGCAGAAGACAGGCGTTTTTACAAATTTTTCTAAACAGAGAGAAAAGGAGCTACATATACAGAAATGGTGAAATTGTAGGCTTGTCTGTAAAACTGTGTGTGTCTCTGTGTGTGAAACCTGCAAAAAAGAAGAGCAAATTACTTCTGTGCTGCTGCCAAGAAAAATCTGGGGACATGACCATATAGTTACCCAGGAGCTGAATTCAATTTGACGGAACCTTTACTTTTTATTACCTGCTTATCTATCTTGGTGAACAGTCTCCTGCATAGAAGCATTTTATTTTGTAGGCTAACTCTTGTTCTGTTCTAAATATGCCAATTCTCTCTGCACAGTAAGGTTTTTGTCCAGGTTTTCAACTGTATCACTGTGTGAGGTCAGTAGATAATGGGATGATGGAGAACTCCATACAATAAATGGGTTTATAAATCACATTTCCTATGTCTGCCTTTGCAGCTTCATGGATATTGTTACCAAGACAGCAATGACATCTCAGACACCTTGACTGCCATCACAGAACTAGGTTCACCATTGGAGATGATACAGCTTTTGCAGACTTCATGGGAGGACAGGTTTCACGTAAGTACAATTACAAAGGTCTAATGGCTCTGTTTTGATATGCACAAAATGAGTATAGGTAGTCCTTGCTTAGAGACTATGCAGCCAGCTACCTTTCAGAGTTATGATGGTATTGAATGAAGAGACTTATGTTCGATCCTTATAAAGGTAGACCTCAACTTACAACCACACTGAGCCCAAAATTTCTGTTGCTTAGTGAGACAGTTATTAAGTGAGTTTTGATCCATTTTATGACCTTACTTGCCACAGACGTTAGGCGAATCACTGCAGTTGATGTTAGTAACGTGGTTGTTAAGTGAATCTTATTTCCCCATTGACTTTGCTTGTCAGAAGGTCACAAAATGTGATCATATGACACTGTGACACTGCAACCGTCATGTATATGAGTCAGTTGTAGGTGTCTGAATTTTGACCACATATCATGAGGATTCTGAAATGGTTATAAATGTGAAAAACAGTCATAACTCCATTTTTAGTGCCATTATAACATTGAATGGTCACTAAATGAACCGTTGTAAGTCGACAAGTACCTGTAATTGTGGCAGTTGCACTGACCCCATGGTCACCTGATCATAATTTACATTTTTATCAACCGGCACACTTCTGTAATAGTTGTGGCATTCTGCAGACACGTGATTCCATTTGCAATCTTCACAAGCAAAAGAGAGGAAGCAAGTAGGAGTATGAAGTTGCAATTAGGTGATGTTGAGCTTAGCAACTGCATGCTATTCACTTAATGATTGCAACTGCTGTAACTGCTATTGTGAGTTGGCACACTCATATGATTTACACACACACACACACACACACACTTTACAGCCATGGCACTTAGTGACAGAATTGCTGATCCCAATTACAGCCATTCACTGAAGGCTCAAATTTTTCAACTTTCAATTTCCAAACATTAGGGGTGCTCAAATGTTGTGACACGACTTGGCAATTGTAAATATATTTCAGTTACTTTAATATAATGTAGATGTGCCTCGTAAGCAGCTACATAAATATCATAACTTTTAAACATTGTATTTGTTTCATTATATGAAGATATCAGTTCTGCTACCTGGCACTTTTCAGCTGTATCGGGACTGGAGCTCTCAGCATAAAATACCATTTTGGTTAGGAATACAGGAGTTGAATCCCCTAAAAACTATTAGGACAGAGACTGATAAAAAAAACCAAAACAAAAATGAAGAGGGGATCCCTGGGGACAATATTATTATAATGGTACCCTGATACTCATCTTTAATTGGTTCTGGGAGATGATGAGTACCAAAAATGATGAATACCAAACAGTTTTTTCTCATAAGGCATAATGTAGTGAGCCACAAAGCAGCTGACACCAACAGGTTCTAGCTTGTGTGTTGAGTAGTAAACAAACTATGACTATTGGGATAAAATTTTCATGTCAAAATTTGTTGATGAACTCGATGAGTTCCAAAGCAGTTGAGTACCAAGGCATCATTGTACTAATTCCAAGTTACTGTAAGGTAAGTGGGAAGTGACAAAACTTGTAGACTATGCCAGGGTACTGACACCATGATTATTTGCAGTGGGAGAAAGAGGAAAATGATGACATGTGTGATAGTGTCATACAAATAATTTACAGGTTACATGTCTGCATAAGTATGGTATTTGCATGATGATATCATTAATTACTGACCAAGACTTCAAAAGCTGTTTCAGGTGTCATGGGCTGGCATTGGGTCTCATTGAATGTATAGGTAGTCCTCAACTTACAACAGTTTGTTTCCAATGGCACATTAAGAAGTGACCTATGACTGTTTTCACACTTACAACCGTTGCAGCATCCCCATAGCCACATGACCAAAATTCAGACGCTTGGCAACTGGCTCATATTTATGATGGCAGTGTCTCAGAGTCATGTGATCATCATTTGTGATCTTCCAACAAGCAACATCAATGGGGAAATAAGATTAACTTAACAACCATGTTACTAACTTATCAACTACAGTGATTCACTTAAACAAATGTGGCAAGTATCATAAAATGGGACAAAACTAACTTAACAACTCTCTCATTTAGCAAAATAAATTTTAAGCTCAGTTGTAGTCATAAGTCAAAAACTATCTGTAAAATGAATACATTTTAAGGTGTGGTTTTTCTAGAACTTTATATTGTAGCAGAACAGTTTGCAACTGACAAGTATTTTTAATGGATCAATGTTAGAAACCAGTTCATTCCATGGCATTTTTATGCCCCATTGTTTCCCAAATAGACTCTCATGTGATGGAATTGTGTGGCTGCACCATGTGCCAGAGCCATCTGGAGGCAGTCTGGAGGTGGACTTTGAAATGTATCTTGCAAGATCATGCTGGAACATTGGGTGAAATTGGTTTCTGAGAAATTTGTGCATCAGGGGTGGATTTTAGCCGGCGTTACTGACAGCTTGCTCATGTGCACTGGATGTGTGCTGCAGCACATGCACATTTCAGTAAAAATTGTTCTGTGCATGTGCAGAATTCCAAAACAAGATGGTGGCGGTGACTATGGTGACTGGGGAACTGGTTCGGAGGCATGGCCAGCCTGGGTTACTGTCAGTTCTGCGACCCAGGCCAGCACACCACTACCTGTTCACTCAAACCAGGCCAAACTGGTAGGAACCCACCTCTGTTGTGCATGTGTGATGTTAACTTCATTTTCCACCCGGGACATCAGAGAGCCAGATTTGTATGCCAAGGACCAAGAAAAATTATTGAGCAAACTTTCCAGTTGCACACTTGGCATTCATAGTTGCTGAATCTGTTTCTAATAATGAAGAAAGCTGAAGGCTTATTGTCAATTTCCATGGTCTCTAACAATAAACAGATATTATTAGGATTGTTCTGTTACAAAAGCCATGTGTGACAACTTGGCTTTTCTGATTTCAGATATGCTTCAGCTTAGTTCAGCTTCTGCATTACCTGGCCCATTCTCCTCTTGGCTCTGTAACTCTATTGGATTTCCGACCTCGACAATTTGTGATTGTGGATGGAGAGCTCAAAGTGACAGATCTGGATGATGCCAGCAATGAGGAAACCTTCTGCACTAGCAACAGAGATTGTTTCATGGAATTTCCAGCAAGAAATTTCACTCTTCCTTGTTCTGTTGACGGCAAATGCCAAAGCATGAATGAGAAGAGGAATCTTTACAATGCATACAGGTACTGATCCAAATGGACACCAATAATTTAACAAATCAAATTATTGTTTACATATTGAAACCAGAAAATAGGCATTAAGGAAGAGTAGCCGTATGTTACAAGTTATTGTACTGTCCTGGAAGTCACACTGTCCCGGAATATGAGCAGTTATACTTCAGAGATTAAAATAGGCTGGGCAGTCATTTTTGTTACTGGGCAAAGATTTTTGTTACTAGATCCCACAAAGTTGATCCTGCATTGTGGAGAGGGTGAACTGGATGAGTACATCTCTTGATTATGGGGCAGGGCTAGTATTTTAAGATTAGTAATAGACAAGGAGCAGGTTGATCTGTGAACTCAGCTTGGTAATGGTGATGCACGTGTATATAAGCTGAAAGAGCAGCGAAATACGTACCATATATTTTTTGATTTACAACCAAAGTTTCAATGGATTCCAAAAAAGATACTTACAATCTAGATTCAAAATTCTGACAGCTGGATGCTGTCAGGTGAACACATTTTTGGCACTTGGCAACTTTTATGGTTGTTTGCAGGATCCCATGATTTACACTTTTGTTTTAATGGAAACGAGTGTTTATTTCCAATTTCCAGCAAAAAGCATTCATTGTAGACAATGGGTTTGCTTAATGCCTGCCACAAAAATGTTGTACAATTGGGTTGGTCACAGGTTGGGCATAATCTACATAAGAATTGGCATGATTTATGCTTTTCTCTGCACTTTTTCTAGAGTTGCAACATGCTTTTTATAATGTGGTGACCAAAACTGGTCACTATGTACTGACTGATGTGGCTGGAAAAATATCCTAAATGCAATCCTACATTGTATCATCAGGAGTGTAAAGATCAAGAAAACTTGTAATTTCTCTCTATTCTGTTTTGTTGAAGAAAAATAGAAAAGTTAATAAATTAATAGTAAAGAAAGAAGCCTGGGACTTGCAAGTTTCTGCCAGCTTCCCCACCAACTTTGGTTGTGGGAACTCAGGGGAAGTTACCTTACTCTAAATCATGAGATTTGCTTAATGAAGATAAAAGTCACATTTTACAACTGTATTCCTTACCAAGGGAAAGTTCAGTTTTAATTGCCACCGAAAGTCACCAACTACCTGTACAGAACATGGTTTTATTTTTTGCAATTCCCAGAGATGTGACAATCATTGATTGTGTGCCATTTTAAGTTGCTGTCCACCCCTACTGATCTTATGGATAGATTTTCTTCATGAAGAATGTGCACATTACTGGAATTTTATTATTCATTGGTGTTCCTCAACAGCGATTACCAAACTATTGCAAACCTAACACGGTTCATTGTTTTGTAGGTTTTTCTTTACATATCTCCTGCCTCACAGTGCCCCTTCATCCTTGAAGCCATTGCTCGATGCGATAGTCAATGCTACCGGTAAGAACATACAAGGAATATTTCTGTATCAGACAAAAAAAAATCTGCATGATTCTGCACTCATCAGATGCCCCTGGCTTGCACTGTATGAAGAAATACTTCATTTCTTGAATCCTAGTGCTCAACTTACAACCACAATTGAGCCCAAAGTTTCTGTTGTTAAGTGAAACATTTGTTAAGCCATTTTACGACCTTTCTTGCTGCAGTTGTTCAATGAATCCCTTCCCCATTGACTTTGCTTGTGAGAAGGTTGAAAAAAGTGATCGCATGACCTTGGGACACAGCAATGGCCTTAAGTAAGAACCAGTTGCCAAACATCTGAATTTTGATCACATGATCATGGGGAATCTGCAAAGGTCGTAAGTGTGAAGTACGGCCATAAGTCACTTTTTCAGTGCCATTGTAACTTTGGTCCCTAAATGATCTGTTGTAAGTCGAAGACTACTGAATTTCTTTGGAAGATCTCCAATTTCTTGATGATTAGGACGAAGATTTCTATTCTTGCCACTCAGCTACCTTATCTATTCTGAATGGCATTTTTCAACCCCCTAATGATTCTATTCCTTTTTTCTTTCTTTCGCATTTTATACCAGACCATATAAAAATGATACATTTTGTTTCATTTCTTTCTGGTTGAATTTCAAGGTGGAAATGTAAACACGAGAAATTAAACCTCCATTGATGCCCCCATGCCTACTTCCCCTCATTCCCTCAATCAGTTAAAATGATAGGTTTGTGCCTTTCTTTCTACATTTCCTGGAGTTTCTGTAAAGGCAGAGTTTATTTTCTTCTCTAAGTCATTTCCCCCCATTTTTCTTGTTATAGGAGAACTTCGCTGGGGAATAGATGAAACAGCCATTCATCTTGAAAGAGTTTTGTATATGTACAAGAGTGGCATGTATCTTAAGAACTCAACATGGCCACACAAATCAGGTAAAGTTCCAGCTTTTGAAATCGAAGAAATTTCTAGAATTTTAAAATACGATGTAAGAATCTGAAAACCATATTTAAACTGGTTTCCACAGAAAGTGGGAAGGGGAAATGGAAAGCTTCTTTAAAGTAGAACTTCATCTGTGGCACCAGAGGTGGATTGCTCCCAGTTCGGCCCGGTTCTGGCAAACTGGTAGTGGCTGCAGCGGGAGGCTCAGCCCACCCTCTTGGATGCTTCTGTGCATTCACAAAAGCATTGTGTGTGTACGCGAGCACGTGCAAGAGCGAACTGGTAGCGCCGGAATTTACAACCCACCTGTGTGGCAACATAGTCAACAAACATGCATCTGCATGAAAGCTCTTGTCAATCTGAGTCATCCCATAACTAAATGTTAAAAGATAAACCTTGGCTATGTTACAGAAGGACTGGATTCTTAAGTTTTCATTGTGCTTTAGTTGTAAAATGTTTTATAGTGCCATAAATTATATTCCACTGTAGTGATATAGAAACAAAGCATATGTGTGTTTGTGGTACCAAAGGGGAGGTTTAATAGTTATGTATCTTAAATCACTGCATTATTAAAGTTGGTTTTCTGGAGACACTGTGCAGATACTGCATTCAAAATATCTCAGTGGGTTAGTGGTACTGACTGCAAGGAACTAGGATAAATTATCAGCTGTAAATAGAACTTGTAAATAAATAATTATGCATGCTCACTTCCTTGAGTTACTTATGAACTAATAAAGCCAAGATAAAAATCAAATCAAATCCATTAACCAAGATTATTTTGAATCTACAGTAATTATACTTTGCAAAATTATTAAAAATAGTTTCCCACAAAACCCATGCTGCTAATCAATGTTTCATTTGGGTCAATGTTCCTAAAATTAAATTTTGTGGAAAACTACTGAGCTCCAAATAAAACAAAATGCTCTTGACATGTTTTCAAGATCTGAAAAAAGATTTTTGGGGTCTTTGAACCATTTCTTTCCATTGATAAGTTCTGCATAAACCAATTATTTGTTTAGTGCTCCAAGTTCTGAAGTAGTTTAAAAAACACCAAACCAGGTCACCTTATTAGCTATATTTTTGGCTGAAAATGTAATGCTTGTGAAGAAGTAGGATAGATTTGTTATTTTTTCATTCTTATTTTCATTCTGCCCTACATCAATTAGAGTGTGCATGAAAAACCATATGATTTTTTCCAAATATATGCATTTTTAATATTCCCTTTTCATTATGTACTATAGGCACATTTATAAGATTTTCCCCTAATATGATCTGTTTTCCTGTTATTTTATTCAATATTCACATTTCAGTATTCACTTTTTTCATACATACATACATACATACATACATACATACATACATACATACATACATATATATATGTGTCTGTGTGTCTGTGTGTCTGTGTGTCTGTGTATATATATATATATATATATATATGTGTGTGTGTGTGTGTATATATGTGTGTATATTTGTATATTTGTATATGTGTATAGGTATAGGTATAGGTATAGGTATAGGTATAGGTATAGGTATAGGTATAGGTATAGGTATAGGTATAGGTATAGGTATAGGTATAGGTATAGGTATAGGTATAGGTATATAGATAGATAGATAGATAGATAGATAGATAGATAGATAGATAGATAGATAGATAGATAGATAGATAGATAGATCGATCACTGGAATAGAATTAGACATAGGTTTGTCAAGACTAATTTGCCCCATTAATTTCAGATGGTCTACTCTAATCATGATTTTATCTGCATCTAACCTTGGCTTCACAAGTCATAGACATATTTTACCATACTAAGATTTTGAATTCTAAAAAAGAATTAATTTCCCTTAATCCTCAAGATTTGAACATGAAAGGATGAGTAAAATAATGTAAAATAGCATATGGTATAAATTAAGCAAAATAAATAATTGTAAAATTGGCCACTGGTTCTATTGTAAACATATTAGTGGTTAAGTTCATGTATATAAAGTGGAAACTTTTTTTTTAAAGTAGCCAGTTGTTATTCTGTTACATATAAAGGAAATTAATACTGATACTATGTTATTCTACAAATAAGTTTAAATCATTTTCATCTCTCTCTCTTTTTTGGAAATCTGACAGAAACATTTAATTTTGTCAATCCAACAAACAAAAGGGAAGAAAATACATTAGAAGTTTGATATACTGTAGGCAACAACCTGGGAAAAAAAAGACTGGGCAGATTTCCAACTTGTAGCTATTTTAAAAACAACAGTCTGTTGCTGTGGTTGAAATAAATGGTCATTAGGACTGATTAAAGTCAGATTGAGAGTGATTCGAACAAGTTAAAAAGAGGAAACCGCTGCCCATTTTACCTAATTTATATTACATTGTAGTCCAAGAATTTGACTGGTTAGAGTAAAATGGGCTTGCTTACTATTCAGATAATAAAGATAGTTTTTAGAAAGATTTGTTTTCCGTTCTATACTCACTCTTTTAACAGTGTGCTTCTTAAATAGGGCATTCGTTCGTATGTTTACTTTCTTCCAGTAGCCACAAAAGTTGAGTTAAAAATAGTTTAAGCAGCAGAGAAAGCAGAGTTAACCAAAGACATTTTGCTGGCCAAGATGGCCAAGAATCCACCTTTTCTGTGCAAGCTGATAATTCAAGCATCCAAAATAAGGTAGACATTTTATTCTGATTCTTGGGAACAGGCAGAGCTCTTGTAAAGACAAGTAGTTATCTTAAGGTAAAGGTAAAGATTCTCCTCGCACATATGTGCTAGTTGTGCTCATCTCCGTTTCAAAGCCGAAGAGCCAATGCTGTCCAAAGACATCTCCGTGGTCATGTGGCCAGCATGACTAAACACCGAAGGTGCACGGAACACTGTTACCTTCCCACCAAAGGTGGTTGCTATTTTTTCTACTTGCATTTTTACATGTTTTTGAACTGCTAGATTGGCAGAAGCTGGTACAAGTAATGGGAGCTCACTCTGTTATGTGGTGCTAGGGATTCTAACCTCCAAACTGTCGACCTTTCTGATCAACAAGCTCAGCGTCTCAGCCACTGAGCCACTGCATCCCTAGGCTATCTTAAGAAATAGCATTAAACTGCATGACCTAAATAACTTGGTTGCTCAATACATTTACTATTTTCAACACTTCAGTATCTGCTATGTTTTTTTTAAAGATCACTTCCTTCTGCTTATTGCTAGGAAAATTTCAGAGATGGAGGATGTCAGGCTTCTCTTAGATGAAACCAGAAATGTAAACTGCACAGGCAATGATTCAAAGAAGCAGATCTGTGTTAAGTAATTTTATTGTGAAAATTAGAACTGTTAATAAAGAATCACAGTAATTGCCAAGTATAAAATGCAAGCCCTATTTATAGTAAAACCAAGGGCCAACTTTTGCTTCTTTTTCTCCCATTGGCATAGACCCTCATAATTTTGAGTAGAAGGAATGATTAAAGCTTGCTCCTTGTTACTTAATAGACTAGTCTGATCTCACATTGCACATTCTGGCAATCTTCTGACATTGCCAGAATTATTTCTAACCAACAATTCTCTACAATTGCCTTTTGGTTTCATTTATTAGCATTATGTGCCGATGCCTGGAAGCTGTCAGGATCTGGATGGGGTAAACAAACTCGTACTCAATCCCGACAAGACTGAGTGGCTGTGGCTGTTGCCCCCGAAGGACAGCCTAGAGTCCTTGATCCTAGGGGGTAAAAACTTACACCCCTCAGAGAGGGCCCACAATTTGGGGGTCCTCCTGGATTCCCAGCTGACACTGGAGCACCATTTGTTGGCTGTGACCAGGGGGACCTTTCCCCAGGTTCGCCTGATGCATCTACTTGGATCGGGAGGCACTTCAAATGGTCACTCACACCCTGGTCACCTCAAGTCTGGATTACTGCAATGCGCTCTACATGGGGCTACCCTTGAAAAGTGTTCGGAGACTGCAGCAAGTCCAGAATGCAGCCGCGCGTGCGATACTGGGTGTACCTAGGTACACCCACATTACACCTATCCTCCGTGAGCTGCACTGGCTACCTATTGGTCTTTGGACACAATTCAAGGTGTTGGTTATTACCTTTAAAGCCCTACATGGCTTAGGGCCAGCGTACCTGCGAGACCGCCTACTCTACATACCTCCCAGCGGCCGGTGAGATCCCACAGGGTGGGCCTCCTTCAGATGCCGTCAGCCAGACAATGTCGGCTGGCAGATCCCCGGAGGAGAGCCTTCTCTGTGGCTGCTCTGACCCTTTGGAATGAGCTAACCCCAGAGATCCGGACCTTACCCACTCTCATGGCCTTCAGAAAAGCTGTTAAAACCTGGCTATTCCGGCAGGCCTGGGCTATTGACCTCACTGTTGAGGTCCAGCCCCGATCAGAATGAATGTATGTGTGGTGATTTTAAATCTGTCTTTTTAATTTTTTCATTATTTCTTTTTTCTCTTTTTTGTAAGCCGCCCGGAGTCCCTTGGGATTGGGCGGCCTATAAATCTTATTAATAAATAAATAAATAATAAATAAATTATAAGGTATGTGGTTTCGCGCCCTCTGATTGCTTTGCAAACTGTAAAGGTGAAGGTTCCCCTCGAACATATGTGCTAGTCATTACTGACTCTAGGGGGTGGTACACAGCTCTGTTTAAAAGCCAAAGACCCAGCACTGTCTGAAGACGTCTCGGTGGTCATGTAGTTGACATGACTAAAAGCCGAAGGCGCACAGAATGCTGTTACCTTCCCACCAAAGATGGTTCCTTATTTTTCTATTTGCATTTTTACATGCATTTTGAACTTCTAGGTTGGCAGAAGCTGGGACAAGTAATGGGAACTCACTCCATTACATGACACTAGGGATTCGAACCACTGAACTGCTGATCTTTCTGATTGACAAGCTCAGCGTCTGAGCCACCATGTCCCTATCTGGAATCTGTATCTGCATGATAGCACTTAGATTCCATTAGCACAAGGGTGTCAAACATAGGTGGTCACGGTGGTGTCACATAAGGTATCGGGACTTTTTCCCCTTTGCTAAACTAGGTGTGGGAGTGGCCAGCGCATGACACAACTGGTCCCTTGGCTGGGAGTTTGACAGCCCTGCACTAGCAGCTCAGAGTTCAACTGTTGGTTCCTGTATTCTCTGACCTTGGTCATTTTACTACAGACTTTTCATAATCAAGGTCATATTATCTAGCTTGGTAGTAAAAGATCCACACTCAGAAAACATCAAGATCACACCACTCAGACTTATTGGCCTTCATGGAAGCTATACATAATAAAAATAAATATCAACAAGAAACTAGTCAAATCCTCCTTGAACTAATAATTTTCAAGTTTTCTTACCTCTAGAAGAACAATAAAATTTGAATGAACACCCTAGTTTGAAAGTCTAATAATTACCAGTTTAGTATTGGTCTGCCATTTGTGAAAACTTGACCCAATAGTCTTATAAAAAGAACTTCAAATACACACAGCTACATACAACATTTGGAGAGAGAAGGAAAATACAAGCGATAGTTATAATCTTAGTGACATAAAGGTTATACCATTTTTAAACAAAACTCTTAACTCATAAAAACCAAATTCTAGGGGCCATATGAAACAATGCATGCTTTAATGCTTAGGCATTTTTCTTTTCTTTTTCATGATACTAAGGAAAATATGAGCAGGAAAATCTCTGAAGAAAGGGCTTCTTTTATTTAGCTGGTGGGCCAAATTGAGGCTTAATGCATTGAGTTTGGAACTTCTTCCCATTAACTCTTTTAATTCTATGCATATATTTAATCACATGCTTCAGATAAATTCTTCTGTGCATTTATAGTATAAATAAAGATATCTTCTATGGAGCAATAGAGGTACTCCTGCCATAGACTTATAGTGATACTTATGGGTTTATAATAAACCTCTGGCTTCAAATGGGCTAATTTTTAAGGAGCTCTTTTAGCCGGCAGCTCCTCTATTTTTTAATAATCTTGCATCAATCTCTACTGTCTGTGTCAAGGCTGCTAGCATGTGCTGATGGGTTTATGTACCTCCTGGGTTTTCTCTTCCAGTCTGTGTAGCACAGGCACCTTATGTTCCTGCCATTGGTTGGTTGCTTCTCTGTTCAGCCTTTCAGTTGTGTTGTAGCCAGTCAAACCATAGCAACACTGAGCAGAGCACAAATAACACTGTGTTGCTTTCCTTCATTGAGTGTCCTGCCAATCGTCAGCCAGTGTGGTCCAGTTGACAGAATGCTGGACTTTAACCTGAGTTCAGATCTCAGCTCAGCCATGAACTCAGTGGGTGGCCTTGAACATATAATTATAGTAATGTGAAAAACCAAGGCTGGAAGTCTGGGGTAAGAAAAGGCCTGGCTTACCCAGCTGTTGTAAGATATCGGTCATACATACAGGGGTTGATGAGCATTGCAGATTGTTATACTTGGAGAATATTTCATTAGGGAAGGCTGAATTAAAGTATACCCAATCCCATTATCATTATATTGTGGTCTCGGGATTTATTATTCAATGGGTTTTGTTTATAGAAAATAATTTTAATAATTTTTTTAGCTTTGTTCAAATAGAATGAATACACACAGACATTATTAAAGAAATCACAGCAGGTTTCAGATTGCTTCCATTTCATTCATTCATTCATTCATTCATTCATTCATTCATTCATTCACTCACACACACACACACACAGTTTGTTTGTTTGTTTGTTTGTTTGTTTGTTTGTATGTATGTATATAAACAACAACATATTATTAGCTGACTTTTGGGCTTACATGCTTACAGGTGAATGGTCACCCACAAGAGGGAATATTTTAATGTTGTGTTTTGGGTAAAATTGCTAAATTGGAAAATCAATTTGATTAATGATAAGCAATGGTGAGAATGAAATGCTACCCTGCCTAAAACTATCCTCCGTGAGTTGCTGTGGCTAAACTTATATATTGTTGTGGTTGCCTGATGAAAGCCCTTTAAGGACTATTAAATTATGCCTCCCATCATCCCTGGCCAACATGGTCAATAATAAGGGAAGATGGGTATTGCAAGTGAGTGGCACATGTGCCAAAGGCGCTTTTTTCAAGAGGCTACTGGACTTTCTGGTTTTTCTTTGAAGACATTTTGCTTCTCATTCAAGAAGCTTCTTCAGCTGCCTCTTGAAAAAAGCACCTTTGGAACAACTATGACCTGGATGACTGAGAATCTCCATACACACTGAGTTGCATATGATGTCTCACATTATTCATCCCTCTTGAGGTAAATATATTTTAAGAACTGCACCTCTTATATCAGCTTCGTTAAGTTACAGTAATTGTCTTCTTTCAGAAAGGAATACTTTCTTTGCAGCCATTTAGTTTGAGAATTTTCAAAGAGCTGCTAAAAAGTCAGTATTTTTTTAGTTCACTTCTAATTGCATGCATGTTTGATGTTGGAGTTTAAACATCTCCTCCCTTTGTAGTGTTTCTGAATCTCCAGTTAACTTTTATTAAAATGTCTAATCCTGTTTTAATGAGATTATAGTTCTGAAGTTTTTGAATTTGCAATAAAATGGTTTTGTTAGGACCAAATTGCAGTTTAGCAAAGTTTATATAAATACAATAAATCTTTTCAATCTTTACTTTGCGTTGGTTAAGTAGAGCATAACGGGCAGATCCCCCACAGAGCTATTTAAGAAGTCCTGCCCAGACTGAACCTAATCTGTGCTAAATTCAGCTGAAAACTCTTGGCCCTTTCCAGCTGCCTCTGAACCTCTTGTCGTACAGTGTGAATTTATTTTCTTCGCACACAGTTTGAGCTGCCATCTCCTCTCAGCTGGAGGAATGTTAGCTTCCATCAGATCCATAAACAAGAATCTTCCAAGTTTGGAATCTTGTGAATCTACTACATGCTCAATTACAATGACTATATCCACTATTGAAACTCATGTGGAAAAATCTCTCTCTCTCTCTCTCTCTCTCTCTCTCTCTCTCTCTCTCTCTCTCTCTCTCTCTCCCTCCCTCCCTCCCTCCCTCCCTCCCTCCCTCCTTTCTTTCACACACACATAAACCTTCTTTCTTCCTCTTCCTCTTCTTCCTCTTCTTCCTCTTCTTCTTCTTCTTCTTCATCATCATCATCATCATCATCATCATCATCATCATCATCATCATCATCCTTTTCTTCTTTCCTTTCTTCATGAAATGATATTTGGTTTTGGTAGTAGAATACATACTGTTCTGATATTTAATTCATAGTATATCCTCTCATTTGAAATCTGAAAAGCTGTTGCCAGTCATCATAAAACTGATCTAGAATATATATATTTTATAGGCCTATTTATTTAATATATAGAATATACATACATACATACATACGTAGGTACGTACGTACATACATACATACATACATACATACATACGAGAGTGTGTGTCTTTACTCTTTTGAGAACAGGCATCAGAATTTCATTTTTTTAAATGTGTGCCAGTGTGTTCACAGAAAAAAAAGTGACAATAAAGGTTATCTCATCTCATTACACCTCATCTTAATGGCAGTGTAAAATAAATCAATATAAAACCAACATAGAAACAGAATAATTAGTATAATTATTAAGATAATAATTAAAATAAAACATGTAATAAAATGACAATAATTAAGCAATAAAAGGGTCTTTGGACATTAGCAATACTTGCTGCTCTTGTGATTCCTGATGACATTCTTTCTGTTTAGAAAGTCAGCTGACATTTATTTCACTCAGTGCAGGGCACTGAATAGAAAATGAATTCTATGTGCTATCCTCTCCCCATAGGCTGCTGTATTTGTAGAAGAAAAGAGAATAATTGTTGCAATGGGAGTGAATCCAAAATCTATGCCATGCTGAAAATTTGCCAAAAAGCTAATGGAAACAGTTGGTCTAGTTAGATGTCTAGGGTTTTCCATTCAACTTTACATGTTCTCATATTCAAGGCTCAGTTAGTTGTCTTTCTAAACAGTTGTATATATATTTGTGGGCTTGTGTTACTATTTACTAAATATGTTATGACAAAGTATTTATGCTAGTCCAGAGACCAGAGACCAGCAGCAGAATTCACTTACCTTTCCTACCAGTTCGCAAATGTGAGTGCATGCGCCATGTCTGCACATGCACACCGCCTTCTGCACATGCATAGTGCTCATGCATGATGTTGGGATGGGTGGGCAGAGTCTCCTGCAGTCACCACTGGTTCACCCGAACCAGAGAGAACTGGCTGAATACTACCTCTGCCAGAGACCTTTGGAGACCTGTGGTTCCTGGGCTGTAAGCATCTGTCTGATGGGTGGTATTCCATATCCATGCAAGCTGCCAAGAACAGAAAGATTATTTGTGTGAATCTTTTCACATGAGCAAAGCATGTTAGGTAATGCTACAAGTTTTATCTAGGCCACTAAATTCACTTTGTGGAGATTTCCCACTATTCTATTCTTAAAAAAGGGAATGGGGACAGGGTCCAGGTTGAGCTCTTGCAAATCAAAACAGATGTAACTATGGACTTCACATTTTGCAAAACAGAAGAAATCCAAAAACAATATATAGATATAGTGTACTTCTAATTGTACTTATTTTGGACATTCTAGATTTGGTGATTTGACATTTAGAAATTATGTGTTTTTGGATTTCTTCTGTTTTGCAAAATGTGAAGTCCATAGTTACATATATATTTATGTTTAACAAATTCTTGGGACGGGATTTTGGGAGTCCTGTGGATAAATAGAGCTATACATGGTTAATTTAATTGCATGATGCATTCATTAGGGGTATCCTCAGACAGCTGGAAAACAGCACTGAGTTGTGAGCAAAACACATGCGTAGAAGGGAGGCTAAATCAAAGTCAATCAAGAGTCTGTGCAGACAAGATGTGCCTGAGCAAGAACCAACTATACTATTTTTACCTCATGTTTTTCTCTATGGAGCTCATCAGGTCACTGCCCTTTTGAACTAAACTGACAATGAAAAGTTGGCTTCATTAAGACTGTGTTTGTTCGTTATAAAATAGGTAAAACCAGCTATGCTCCCCTGATTTTGAACAAGGGCTGGGAATGCTTATGAAGTCCTACTCTGTTCTTCCTCTTTGCATGTGTGGGACTACATTCCACAGAATTCCTAGTCAGCATAATCGGTGATTGGGACTTCTGGAACTTGCAATCTTAACACACATGAGGCACCAGGTTGGGGCTGATTTAAGAATAACAAGAGCTGAGGTCTTTGCTCATTGATGTGGATGATATTCATTCAGTCTGTCCACCAAGACCTCAGTGAAATCAAATACTTACTTTTCACAGGAAAGAGAAGTGGGGTAGAAGTAGAGGCACAGAGAGTTTCTTGGCAAAACTTGCTCACAATTTTTTTTCTATCAAAGTGTATATAACAAAATATTCTTTTTGGCAAATGTTTGGTGCAAGATTAAAAGCACATACAGAGGCAGTACATTAAAAAGGGAGAAGAATGTTGGAAACATTTTTTAAGACACCGTCAAAGCCCAATTTGCCAGAAACAATGCATTTTAAATGTGGATTTTCTTTGCTTTTTTCTAGATTATAAAAGAGTGCCTGAAGCTACAATAATCAATGAAAATTACAGATGCTGGCCATCCTACCATCATAAAGGGTGTCTCCTTTCTGTATTTGATGTAAATGAGGCTATAGAGGTATGCGAGAGTCATTCGCAATGCACAGCTTTCGTTTTCATCAACCAAACAACTTGGACAGGTAATAGTTGCCAATTTTAAAAGTTTTATAATCCTAAATTAGCAAAATGAGAATGTTTTTTAAAAAAAAAGAAGATTGGCACATTCAGGCATACACACAAGAAAATAATTAATTGTTCATGATATCACAATGATCTCTGTGATTATTGTACCTAGTTTTTAATATTCCTTGGAGACATTTGTTTATCAAGTAAATAGTAATTCCAAAATAGTTCACCAACTAGGTAAATTCTAAAAAGGGATTCCTTGTGTCTAAAGCACATAGTATTGTCTGAATTAGGATCTACCACATTTCTCTGAAAATAAGACAGGTCTTATTTTCTTTTGATCCTTGAAATAAGCACTTGGCCTTATTTTCAGGGTGGTCTTATTATTTTTGAGGTGCAGGGGACAGTGAGCGTGGTCACCTTATGGCACCTATGTTGCAATATTTTTGGGGAGAGCTTATTTTCAGGGGAAGGCTTATTTTAGTGCATGTGCTCAAAAGTCTGATTGGGCTTATTATTCGGGGAGGTCTTATTTTCAGAGAAGCAGGGTATGAATGGAAAATTGTGCTTTCCATCACATTTTAGTTTGCAAAAGGAATCATTAACAGTATAATTCAAATTTATGAGGTGAATTACTCTTGTTCTTGAGTTACGCCTATAATTCTCAGAATCCCAGCTAGGATGGCCAATAGTTATAGTGCCTGCAATTCTGGGAAATATATTTTCAAAGCATCTAGAAGATGCTTGAAAGCATAGAAGCATAGAAGCATAGAAGATGTTGAAACAGGATGCCCGAAGCTTTCAGGGCAACAGTATACAATAATAAGAGCAATAAAATTAATATCCAATATGAAATATAAATAGCAGAAAAAATTGAAACATTTTAAAATGGAGAAATAGTGTGTATGTATGTATGTATGTATGTATGTATGTATGTATACACACACGCACACATACACACAGAGAAAAGATTAGCTGAAAACATAACTATAGAAGATATAAAAATATAAAATATAAAAGCCAGTAAAACATTACTTGAGGGAAAAACAGAAGGAAAAAAAAGGATTTGCCTGGGATTCAAAACCATGAAAGATGGTTCAAAAATATTTTTATGGAGGGCATTTCATGGATAGGGACTGCTAATGAGGAGAATTATCTGCCAAATCATAATGCAGGATAATTCAGAGAAATCTCAGGAGATCATTCAGCAGGTGGCTTTAATATATATATATTTTAAAAATCTGTCTTGGGAGTATCCAGAGGACAAGTTCTTGATGATGATAGCACTTGAGAGAAGGGATTTAGAGAAGCCACTCTCCTTTGTGTTAAGACTAAGTTGGGGTCCATCGGCTACAATAGTGATCCTGGAAAATACATTCCAACGCCTTTTCTTTATCAGTCTTGATGAGTTCCAAAGAGATTAGCGTGTGTGTGCTGGATGACTGTTTCCAGCTGGATGCAATGTAAGCAGGATCTTCCTTTGACAAGTAGAGCATTCTGTTCTCATATCTCAGCACCCACAGTTCCTAACAAATGCCACCTCACTCAAAGGGCAGCCTCAGATGAACTCTGGGAACTTGACACAGGTCACGTCTGCTGCTATCAGTCTTGGCTATTGAATTATATTATGAATGGTTTAATAATAACTTTGAAATATGTTTCTGGCCTATGAAACAATTTATAAGAAATTAACCCAACAGAACATTTAATAATAATTAAATTATGTGAATGCAGACTCAAAAGTCATGCAAAATAATCTGGTACATTTTAGATAGCATATTATCCCCATTTGACTCAGGGTTGACTCAGCCTTCCATCCTTCCGAGGCGGGTAAAATGAGGACCCAGATTGTTGGGGGCAATATGCTGACTCTCTGTAAACCGCTTAGAGAGGGCTGAAAGCCCTATGAAGCGGTATATAAGTCTACTGCTATTGAACCTGAAAATTAGACTTTGTATTTTACTATTATTTTTGGATGAACCCTCTTTGATTAGAACATTGTATGTCAATTTGTTTGGAGGGGTAATACTTGAAAGATAAGGTGAAAAGAATGGACACACACTTGTTAATTTCCCAATCTCTCCCCTATATATAGCTAAATAGATAGGTATGAACATAGCAAATTGTCCTCCCATGATTGGTCATAGCCAGAGGTGGTATTCAGCTGGTTCTCTCGTGTTCAGGCGAACCGGTAGTAGTGGCTGCAGGAGGCTCTGCCCACCTGCCCCGATGTAGTGCACTGTGCATGCACAGAAGGCAGTGTTCACATTTGTGAACTGGTAGGAAAGCTAAGTGAATCCCACCGCTGGTCATATCACTAACTTTTGGGGTTGCACCAGTAATGTTGACAGTATTGCTATAATCAGAACATATGCCATGCTCCTCCACTTATTACCATGTAATGGATTATTTCAACCAAGAACTCTTCAGTATATATGACAACATTGCTTATTTAGTAATATTATGCTTTTGTTGGACTAGTTCAAAATAATCAGGATTTTAGTGGTATTTGTATATCAGGAATCCTGGAATGTGTAGTTCGCAGAGGTGTCAAACTCATCATGTCACATTGCCATCGCATGATATTTTGCAACATTTTTCCCATTCACAGAGCTGGGGTGGGCATGGCCTGTGTGTGATGCATCTAACCCATGGCCAACCAGCTTGACACCCTTGTTATAGAGCAATCATGTGAATATGTATCATTTATTTATTTTTATTGAATCCAAAGGCATCTGCAATAAACATGTCTCACACTTCTCTTATAGATGAGCTATGGCTAGTCTTCATAGGAAGGCTATTGCTTTCTTAGAAGTAACCACTGAGAACTCTTGATGTACAGTTATGGTCCTAACTTGATATGTACCTTGCAAAAGAAGAGGCTGTAGTTGGATAACTTTAGAGTTGGTTTTAGAAAAAAAATCTTTATACTTCAATAATAATAAAAATGATGATGATGATGATGATGATGATGATGATGATGATGATACAGTGATACCCATTGTCATCAGGGCACTTGACACCATGTCCAAGAATTTTATAAGATACATCAACAAATTGCAGCTTCTTGCAATAACATCAGTGGAATTGCAAAAAAACTGCTACTCGGAACATCATATATTTTAATAAGGTACTTGGTTGATACCTAGAATGCTGGCAGCAATCTGTATCAGCCATTAACACCAGTCAATGGTATTTGTGATACATTTTTGAATGTTCAGTTGACTTTCATGTTTAATGAATTAATAATAATAATAATAATAATAATAATAATAATAATAATAATAATAATAATAATAATAATACATTATTTGTTATCTGACAAGGTCGTCAACTTGTCTACTTCAAGATGGGATCCACTTCTATTGTGCCTGACCATGACAAGATAACATATGTGAGAGTGACTGGATGAAGCTTATGCGTCCTATAAGCTCAATTCTGGGCAGATTTACTCAGACTACATCTATGTGCCTTACTCCATAGTAAGTGCACCCAGGTTTGTTACCCTGGTTCAATTGGTCAATATGACAGCTATTGGGTTGTTTTTTTTTTTTTAATGAAAATGGCTTTTGTGTGAAAAGAAGCTGAGAATGGGGAGGAAACTGCACTCAAGCTCAAAACAAGTCTAAGAAGAGACCTTTATTACCTGAAGGAATGTGCAATACAATGACATTTTAAAAATGTGACTCTATATGAAGAAGCAGAATGAAATCCAAAATGTGACACACTGCATGGCTAGCCTTACAGTGTTAGAAAGCAGCAGCTTGCTTTTCTGACTAGAATTGTAAACCCTCTGTACAATTTTGATGAGGGTTGGCTGAAAATTCTTCCTTTTCATAAGAAGCTCAGGATTACTTATTCCAATATTTTTGTGAGTAAGTATAATTAATGCAGCACTGTTAAATCTCTTGAAGATCAAACTTTCTGGAAGACAATCAGGACTTCTGTGATTGTATGAAAAATAAGTGTGAACATCAGGGTGGTCCTTGAGTAAGGGATTTATTTGCTATCAGAATTGCCATCAATTTTTTACAATCTAGTAATTCTGTCAGTTTCATTAAACCAGCAAAATTTGTCTGTGAAAAAAATATGCTCAATTGCACAGTTTGCAGTAGATATTATCTTAAAAGAAACATTGCTTCACTTTAATAGAGGGAGAAATCAGAGGTGCGGTTCAGTCCTTTTAGCCTTCAAATATTATGACTGTATTCTCTCTTGAGGGTATCAAATATTACTTTAGCATATCACATGCTAATTCTGCAGCTCGGGGACTCAATTTGCTGAATGGCGTTCTGAATTTTATTTTTTACCCAGTGTCCCCTGGTAGCACCACTGGAAATAATGCCACTTTTAAAATTGCACATGTCATCTGCAGTTTTAATCTGATTGTGTAAAAGTATGCACTGTGTATCTGCTGCTCAGTTACTTTAAAAAAAGATTAATATGCTTTCAATCAGTCTAACTGGTTAATTGACTGAATTTTGCAATTATAGTACCTATACAATTACCCTAGCCTATGCCTAGTTTAACAATAAGCTAGAAGTTGTCCCTTAGTGTGATGATATTGAAGTATGAGAAAACTATACACTGTAAGCCTATGAGTGTTAGTAAATGGGCAGGGTAATTGCTGTCTCCAGATCACACTCTAAACTGAACCCATTTACTTTTCCCATATGGGTGAATGTATCTCACACAGCTTCAGAAATTAAAAGTTCATTATATATGTGGGCTAACCATAATCTCCTTAATAGGAGAAAGAGAATGAGGTATTATCATGTTACAGAAGCTTCTGAAAATTGTAGTCTGCTTATTTTATCCCAATGGACTTCATAGAAACCTCCAGCAATTAAGCCTATAAAAATCTATATAACTTCTCTTCATTTTTGTTTAAATTGATCCAAGGTTCTAGGAATGAATTGATCAAATTATGTCTATCTAAATGCTAATGCAAAATTTTGTTTCTATATATTCCGGTGTCCTATTTTATCTAAAATTTTATCTAAAATAGGACACAGGAATAGACAAAAACAAAATTTTGAACTGGCATTTAGATATGCATCATGACTTGATCAATGCATCCCTATAGTCTTGTATCAATATTTAGAGTTGATTATTATTAATTTGACACAAACTCAAAAGTTTTGAAATCTGACATTAAAATGCACACTTGATGTGCTGCACACATGAGGTGTTTAATGAACTGAAAAGTCTGGATTCTCATATTGATGCAATGGACTATCCAAATTTCTGTCCAAGGGACACTACTGATGAATGATGTTCTCAGTTGCATTTGGTTCTAAAAATTCATGGCATTGTTCCCAGAGGAGGCAATATAAACAAGGACATAACATCCTGAAACTAGATGTTCAAAATACTAGTGAAAAAACTTTATTTGGGGCTAGTCACTTTTGTTTATCCAAAAGCAGAGAGAAATGTATCCCCTGCCACATCAAAATGGCAGCTACCACTAATGAGAGATGCATTTTTTCCAGAGTATTAACAGCAAAAGATACATTTCTGCTGGTGATTGTTTTGAATTCTTAAGCTGTTGCTTACTAGCTTTAAAAATAAAATGTTTTTAACAACAGCAAATGAATCCAAGCCTTAATAATGGAAAATTTGTAACAGGCGAAATATATGGATGTAGATTATGCTTTCAATGAAAGCAAGCAAGGAAATGTTAAACGTGACAAATGTCATACTGTTACCTAGTTTGTACATCCAGGAAACTTTCTACTTTTGTTCTTAAATTGTTTATTTTTATATGAAAATAAAATGAAATGGATGAACTTCCTTCTGCTTTGGCTGTAACTTATTTATTTACTGATTAAATTTATATGCAACCCAACTCACTATTGAGTGACTCTGAGTGGCTTTTTGGGTCAATCCTGTGCTATCATAAAGGGAAGTTTCTAGAGATGTTGTTGTCAAACCGAACAGGAGGCAGAACCTTGCGGCCTTCTATATGAGAGGCATTTGTTCAAGCTGTGGATTGTTTTAAAAGATAAAATGAATGTACAAAAGCCTGAAATGAGTGTCAAATGACAGGAACTTTACCTGAATAAAATCTAGACATTTCTAGACATCAGGCCTTAAAAATTGGACTGTTTTGGGATTTTTTTAAAAAACTTTCCCCGGTTTGTATATCTGCCTCTCTCTCTGATTGTGTTTACTCACATTGCTCATCTCTGTGATCAAGCATGTTGTGACACAGCAGCTAGAGAGACAGCGACTCAAATATTCCTTTACTCTCAAAATTCTAATAGATACTACAGGAATCAAACCTATAGGATTATTGTGAGGACAGGGTTGGAGGAAATTCAGTTAGGTAGTTTAAATTCTTGTTTAGAAAGTTATTCCAATATATTTTAAAAAATATATGTACAGAACCCTATACATTTCTTTTCTTCTGGTCTCTCTATGTATTGTTTCTTTCTGAAAAGATGCAGTAGTCTTATATCCAAATAGATTGGATTTGATCACATAGATTGTGGTCCATTACAGTTTGACATAAGTTTATGGTGCCTCGTGAAATGGGACAACTTGCCCCAGACAATTCACCACAGCCATCTTGCCATGGCCATCTTATTGTGGCCAATTTGCCATGGCTATCTCTCTGCAATCAACTCGCCATGGCCATCTTGCCATGCCAATCCAGTTTAGCCATCTCACTGGGGCCATCTTGCTGCAACCAACTCACCATGAAACAACTAGCCATAGCCAACTCAGTGTGGGACAATTCCATGTGGGATAACTCAATGTGACAAATATTATGTGCTATTGTTTCTTTGACATTATTTCCATTCACAAAAATGGAAATCAAGTAGAAGAAACAGTGGTGGATAACATTTATCACATTCAGTTATCCCACAAGGATTGTTCCATGGCAAGTTGTTCCCACAGTGAATTATTTGATTTTTAGTATAAAGCCTTCATAAGGTCACACTTTTAAAAAATAATTATAGTTCCTTATAGAATATGAATAGAAACCTATAGAATAGACTGCACAATAAAAGCAATAATAATATAATAACTTCGTTAAAGCCAGTTTTCAGCCCAAAAGAATAAGTGTTCCTTTGCATAACAACTCTTGTGCTGACATTCGCGGGTTAGAGATTTTTCTGCGCCACTGCTACCTCCTGACCTCGGTGAGGGTTTACACGCCACCATTGCCAATGCCGCCAATGCCACACCCACTTCCCCTTGCTTACACGCCGCCAACACCGATGCTGCTGCTAACACCACTGGGGCCACTACCAAAGCCCTTCCATTCATCTCTCTGTTGTCGGCGGAACCTGTTAGAACCTTTTGGACAGCAGCTGCACTTCAGAGCCTACTCTGAACTCACCCAACTCTTCTACTTGGTTATAGCTGCCTACTCTGAAGTAACTCTCTACTTGGATGCAGCCGATAAGGAAGAAGGCAATGATGACACTGAGTGGGGGTGTGGCTGAAGGTGGCTGAGGGTCATGGTGATTGGTGCTGGTGATTAGGGGCATCATTTGGGTAATTGGGTGGATTTGTGGGTGGAATTGGGCAGGGTAATGGTATATCTAAGTGATGGGATTAACTTTGTTAGAACTGACTTGGATTTGCTTAACATTGTATCATAATCATTTAGTGCTGGTTATCACATAGTTTCTTAGATAGAGATAAAGTTATTCACGAAACAAATGGACTCTCTGTTTATTTTTAACGTGAACGCCGGAACATGACATTGCAACTGAAAATGGCAGAAGAAGGAAAGGTACACAATAATTTCTGTAGAAGGGTTAGGTTTTGCATTCGTAGGATTTCTTGTGAGACACACAGAACCTTTTCATGTGCTGAAAATTTCAATGGGTTTTTAATTTCCTTTACTTCTTCTAACAACTTTGTACATTTCTAAGGTAGAAAAATGAAAGAAGCTACCAACTGTGCTCTAAACAATGTTTCTGAGAATAAAAAGAAAGAAAATTCTTCAGATCTGAAGAGACATATACTATTTACAGAGCACAAAAGGAACTGTCAATTTCTGAAATGAACAATCTGCCAGACAAATTTAGCAAATGGGACTGGAGAGCTGAAATTTTGATTGCAATATAGACCATATTGGTCTTCAAAATGTTGGATCTTTTCAATTTTTTAAAATATTGAACTGCAAAAGGTGGATATTCAGTTGTTTTGGGGATGGAGCAGAGAAGAGAAAGAAATTAGTAAGTAGGAAGAAAACTTGTTTAAAGATGTTGGCCTTAAAAATGTTCATGGTAAGCTTTATATGCATGGCACAATATATGTACTGTTACTGGTAATAGCAGCATTTTTTTTAAAAAAAAATTAATTTTCCATTTGTGTTCCGATGTCATATCATGAGACTGGAAGAAATATAGAAGTTGTTGTACACTATGTACCATAAAATAAATATTTGTGACTAACATCTATTTAATCAAGTATCCTTCCTATTTGCCAAATAGATATATGGGTACCGTAAGTATATTGAGGACAAAAAATGGAAATGGCAGTGAAAAATAAGAGGCACAAGTGTAAAAGTGTTATATATGCAAAGCAACAATTTCTGACATAAGATGTTGCATAAACTGTTGGATACAACTTGACGATCCAAGGATTGTTGTATTAATATACATACAAAACAATAGAATACATACATACATACACAAATGCCCACACAGAGATATGTACATAATCATGGGCATAGGATTAGTTCATTTACTTTTCTTTTATTTTCGTACTTTTAATAAAACTTAAATAAATAAGGTAGTAGTATTTTGAGACAAACAAACATGTACCTTCAGAAAATGGAGGTGGGCATGGTCAGTGCATGATCCATCCAGCCTGTGGGCTGTGAGTTTGAAACCCCTGTTATAGTACAAGGATATAGAAGAATAAATAAATTGCCTTGACAACAGAAAACTGCTAATGGAAGAGTAGTTTTGGTGGAAGTAAGAAGTTAAATTGTGTGTGATTCATAATCTGTGAAATGAGGTGGGTTTTTTCCCTCTCTTTCTCCAACATCTTTCAGGAGCTAAAGTGGAGACCCATCAGTTACAGTGGCACTCAGAGGAAGCTGAAAGTTCTTATCTAAAGTGAATCTATTGGCTGTCCTATAAAATATGAGCAGCTCATTGATGGGACAAAAGGAAGGACCTTGGCAATCTGAGGATTTTTTAGAGCATTCTTTAGAATTCAGACAACTTTGAGAATGCTTACTGTAGTAAATGAGTAAAGATGGGAAGGAAGAGAAGGATGTCTCTTGGCCAGATAGAAGCAGATGTGTACTAGTGAGGATTTCTTTTCATCTATGATTTTGTGGGAATCAAAAATAATTTCTGACTGACATTTAGAAGTGTCTATGTTTATGATGAAATTAGTTCTGATGAAGACTAGGTCTTCCAAATAATGTTTCAAATGGAATAAATGTTAGATTTCTTATGTTGGTAATGCAAGATTTTTGAAGGTGTATTACTATATGATTTAGTGACAGCTTTGTTTTTGTTGTAAATGTGGATTTAAGTTTGGACAGAATTTAATTTTGAAAAGAAATATTATAATTAAGGATGTCTGGGTAATGTTGAACTATATTCCTCAAACATGGAATTTGTGTTTTAATGAAAAGTATTGGCTCTCTCAAGGCCAATATATAGCTAAGGGACTATGCAATTAGAAAGAAAGTCACTCTCCTGATTTGAAGGAATGGATCCTAGATATGAGTTTGTAATCTGTCTTTTAAAAATCTCGGTTCTAAACATGAGAAAATGAAATGGCACATTACTATATAGCCCTAGACCTAATGATAAAAAAATAATTGTATGTAGATTGTTGTATTTATCATATAGGTCTCTCTCTTAATTAATCTTGTATTTAATTCATGTTAGTCATTCTAACACATCTGGGGTTTTTCCACTGTAATTATTTAATAAAGATTACTTGTTTTGTATATTTCACCATTTTAAAAAAAACATTGAGGATAAAAATGGTCTCCAACCTAGGAAAAAAAGAAGTAGGGGAATTGCATGAGATGTTAGGTTCTGGAAGGCATCTGATTGCCAATCAATCAGAATAGAGCTGGAAGGGACCATTTTAAACAAGTAGCTGTCCAGTCTCTTCTTAATCTCCAGTGACGAAGCAACCACAACTTCTGAAGGCAAGCTCTTCCATTGGTTAACTGTCCTCACTGTTAGGATTACACAGAATCATACATCAGTTAGCCCTTATGCTGTCTTCCTCAGTCTAAAAAGTATTTAGCAAACAAGCAGGGGTAGTAGTTTTTTCATTATGATACCCATACTAGAAGGTTTCTTTCTTTTTTTCTTCCTTTCCATATCATCATCCAAGATTTGAGGTGTATCCAAGTATTCAACTAGGCCATAAATATAAGAGGAAGACATCTACAACTTGATGGGGGAATACTTGAGGGATAATTACTTTTAGCACCAAGTGGGGTGAATAGACAAAAAGTCAATTATGAAATGGAAAACTAAACTGGAGAAATTTGACAGAATTTGGTCATGGCAACTTGGACACTCATGGCTGAAGCCCATGAACTATATAGATTGTCCTCCATTGTCTAAAAGCTTATGATGCAGCCATTATGCTTGAAGCTAAACAAGTGTGTAGCTGGTCAGTGACAGATGGAAGATGGTGATGATAGAATATTTATGATACATGTGGGAAGAAATGCAGAATATAAACATTCTAAATAAACATATAATAAATTAAGTAATGCAAAAGAAAAAAGAACCAATGTTGGGACACAATCAGGAGAAGGGGTTGATGGGTAAGAATGTAGTTGGAAGGAATTTGAGGAAATTTTAAAGGAAAAAAATATTCTAAACAAAGGGATACAGAGTAAAGTTTTTAGGGTTTGGTTGAAAGGCTTTGTATGATGCATTATTGTGATAAACTTGTACCTTATTTCCAGAATATCAGAGTGTGTCCCAAAAACTGAAGCTAAGTTAACTGAGTGATCCTCATATCAAAGAATAGGTTTTATAAAAGAGCATCTTTGATTCCTCCTTTTCTCTCACTTCTACGCTGATGGAAATTCTGATGGAGCAGAAGATGGGCTGAGCAGCAGTGCTGTTCCAGCTTCTCTCCTCACCATGTTTCCATCCTTATTTGTCTACAGGGTAGCTCCCTTTATAGAAATGAGGCAGATCATTCCAGCAGTGCAGAACATTGCACATGTCTTAGCCATAATAACAGAAGACAAGTATTCATGCATGCCTGACCAACGATGAGCAGATGAGGGCTTTCGATG
Source organism: Thamnophis sirtalis (assembly GCF_051295495.1). NCBI lineage: Eukaryota > Metazoa > Chordata > Lepidosauria > Squamata > Natricidae > Thamnophis > Thamnophis sirtalis. Next base: position 43,451,242 of record NW_028261386.1, on the reverse strand, counting down.
ATACATCTGCCATAAGCTGGCAAACAGATTTAATTCTGCTGTGATCTGTAAATGGAATAGGGAAACAAACATTGACAAAAGAAGAAATACATCAGCCAGGTCTGAACAAAGCCATACTGGATGCTCACTCCTTGAGTTAAACTGGTTGTGGCTGCATGACAGAAATAATATGCAAAATTCCACTCAGAGACTCAAGAAAGGATTAATTTTTAATTCCCTAAAGCCAAATCAAGATACAATACACACGATGTTTCAGTTCTTAACTCCATTGTTAGTTTGTTCTTTCTTCTTTCTTTCTTTCTTTCTTTCTTTCTTTCTTTCTTTCTTTCTTTCTTTCTTTCTTTCTCTCTCTCTCTCTCTCTCTCTCTCTCTCTCTCTCTCTCTCTCTCTCTCTCTCTCTCTCTCTCTTTTTCTCCCTCCCTTCTGTATTTACACTCTTTCAGTTCCTGAATTGTGCTGCTTCTTTTAAATCACATCTTTAGATATTTTATACTTTCTGCATGCCAATAAAATCTTACAGAGGCCTAGGATTTTTTTTTTTTAAAAAAGATGCTCAGAAGCTTCCTGCACCAATTTATATTTTATTTCACTATCCTAAAACTGTTTCCTTTATTCACTTATTTCTGCTTACCCAGGACTGAGTCATGGTATATATGCTCCCGAAGTATTAGTTGATGCCTCCTTCAGGTTAAGAAGTCACTGAATTCTACTTAATTAGGGACAACAGGACAGTATTTTTCCTGCCTGGGTAGGGAGAAAGCTAACTTAGGTAGCATATAATAGGCCATATGAATTAATACATGGGAATTAATTATGCCCTAGAACTCTACCCTTCAGTTTTTGACATTGGAGGCAGCTGACTCACTTTTAAAAATATAAGCTCCCAAATTGGAGATTTTGAACTTTGTTAAAGACCAGCTTTGCCAAACCTGTTGATCTCTACAGTCCCATTGTTCTAGGCCATTAATTATGAAAGTTGGAGTTCAACTACAGAAGGCCTTAAGTTGGAAAAGTCTGAATTAGAACATGTATACAACTACCAGATCCACATTGATGGGTTCTTATTGCAGAAGTCTCCTCTTACTTGATCACCAACAATAAAATGAGAAAAAATATATACAAGTTCTGTTCACACATAGATTGGCTGAGGAGGACCATGCAACATGTTCCAATATTGCTCTATCTGACACCTGTGCTGGATAAGGATAATGAGGATTGGAGTTCAATCTATATCAAGGGTGGATGTTGGTATGTTAATTTAAGATAAACTTAGACAGTAACATTCTTGGGATGCGTGTGGACATATAGCTATTCTGTTACCCAGAAGACAGAAGAGCTGGAAATTCTCATAAGGATCTTTTAGTCTATTGAGTGAATCAGCTTGTGGTAACTACTCTCTTCTTACTCTCAATAGAATCCAGAAAGTTGGCCAATTTAGCCAATTAGTCAGTCTCTGCTCAATGCAGAAATTTGATTTAAGACACTCCCAGGAGATAGTTCTCTAGCCTCTATGCATGGCATTCATAGACTGCCGCTTTCATCAGAATTTCCCAAAGGTGCTTTTTCAAGAGGCAACTGGACTTTCTGGCTTTTTCTTTGAAAACAATAGCAAGAGCAAGAGCAATAGCAGTTAGACTTATATACCACTTCATAGGGCTTTCAGCCCTCTCTAAGCGGTTTACAGAGTCAGCATATTGCCCCCAACAACAATCCAGGTTCTCATTTTACCCACCTCGGAAGGATGGAAGGGTGAGTCAACCCTGAGCCGGTGAGATTTGAACAGCCGAACTGCAGAACTGCAGTCATCTGAAGTAGCCTGCAGTGCTGCATTTAACCACTGCACCACCTCGGCATCTTACGTCCTACTTCTCATCCAGGAAGTTTCTTCAGCTCTGCTGAAAAAAATGAAACATCTTCAAAAGAAAAATCAGAAAGTCCAGTTGCTTCTTGAAAAAGCATCTTTGGGACAATCATGACCTGGATGACTGAGAATGTCCATAGATTTTCATCAGAATGCGTAAAAATCTCTGGCTGTTCAGAGTGCATGTGCAATGCCAAAAATGTACCTAATGTTGTGGTCCATTGGTGGCTTGTGGAACTGGCAGCAGAGTGAGACAGTGAAGAGGTTGGGGAGGAACATGGGCCAGTCCTGGGGTCTGGGGAAGGCTCAGAAGATGGCTCTGCCTCAGAGGCAGAGAAGAGGCCAGGACCATCTGGGAGTTATGTGCTGCCTCCGGAGCCTTCAGTGCGTGCATGCGCAGAGTGACCAGAAGGCAATAACAGTTAAGACAAAAGGGATGGCTCAGGAGTAAGGCTTGGAGATTATTGACCCCTCCCATAAAACATAAAGGAGAAACAAAGGCACAGGAACCTTTACAGAAAGCAACTTTGTTAATGATGGTCGGTTTAAATTCTGAAGCTCCGTTTTGACTCTGTGCTCCATGTGGCCTTACAATGCTAAGTGCCGATTAGGTCTTTGGCAGCATTTGAAGGGAGATAAAGGTGGGTGCTTTATCAGCCTTATCCCAAAAGACTTTGGCCAGACTTCTGTAGAAATCTTTACAAACTATTTGTGACTCATTACAGGCTGTGAATGAACATAATTCACAGCTGTTGAAATAAAAAGAGGGTTTTTGGGACTAAGCGTGTGCTTTTTACTGTTTCAGGAAGCCTAGGTCAGAATACCTATGAAAGGGGGAGAGGCTTTATCATGTTGGCAGGATACTGTTGTCATCAGATTCACTTGTTTGATCTCCCCAGACATCCAGCATTTCTGCCTATTCTGGAACATCCAATGAAGAAGAGCCTATTGTAGTAAGAAGTGGGCACGGCCAGTTCAGATGAGATCTACCCATTGATCACCTACTTCAGCAAGTGTCAGAAGTTATGTGTTAGCCATCAGCACTGCACCAGTGGAGTTCCTGTGCCCATTTGCATGCCCAGATTCAGCTAGTTACACTAGAAATGGTTGGTGGGAGAATAGTGTATACTCTTTGGAATGTGTATTGTGCATAGGAAATTCATGGGGGCGTATTTTTCTACGACACATTTACATATTTGCATCATTTCTGAATGAATGTCTAATGTGCTGTCCTTATGTCTCAAATTCATTCAATCTTAGGTTGATAAGATTTCATGCTACTGTCAAGCAGACCCACGTTGGATTGGAAAGAGAGAAGCTGATGATGCAATAAAGGGAGAAAAAGAGAGAAAAAGCAGTGGAAAAAAATGGCAAATTTGCTGTGTTTAACACATTAGGGGCCATCTGTATTTTATTCAAATAGCATTATATATTTGGTGAAAATATAAAACAGCTTTATGAGTCAGTGTACGCATGGCAGTCACTTCAATGTCTATAATGGAAAACATGTTTTAGATTGGAAGTTGCAAAGGGAAATCAAATGTTTGAAGTGTCAAAGTTGGAGAAGTATAAAATATGCCTGACACCATAGCTATTGAAGCCAAAAGGAATAAATCATCATTTCAGGAAAGAAAACCCCACCAAACTCTTGGCTACAACCCTCATTTTCCAATGCTCAAATAAAATTACATACAACCTGATAATTTAACCAGAGTTGTCAATGGGAGATGATTGAATCCACAGGCATCAGCTTTTGGGCATAAAAATTCATTATGTTATCTGAAAAATGCTTTCAGAAACCTAATTGACGATACTCAATTGTATCTGTCCGCCCCGTGCCAACTCAATGAAGCGGTGGATGTGGTGAGCCGGGGTCTTGAGGCCGTTATGGACTGGATGAGGGTTAACAAGCTTGTGCTCAACCCGGAAAAGACCGAGTGGCTGTTGTGTTTTCCTCCCAAAGATTTGGCTAATATACCATCACTCAGGCTGGGGGGTCAAATTCTATACCCCTCAGAGAGGGTTCGCAACTTGGGAGTCCTCCTGGATCCGCAGCTGTCATTTGACCACCACCTAACGGCTGTGACCAGGGGGGCATTCGCCCAGGTTCGCCTGGTGCGCCAGTTGCGACCCTTCCTGAATCGGGAGGCTCTCACAACAGTCACTCGGGCCCTAGTGATCTCTAGGCTGGAATACTGCAATGTGCTCTACATGGGGCTGCCCTTGAAGAGCATCCGGCGACTTCAGCTAGTGCAGAACGCAGCCGCGCGAGTGATTGCGGGTGCTCCCCGATTCACCCGCATAACACCTATCCTCCGCGAGCTGCGCTGGCTACCTGTCGATCTCCGGATGCGCTTCAAGGTGCTATTAATCACCCATAAAGCCCTTCATGGCAGTGGATCTGGATACTTGAGAGACCGCCTTCTGCCAGTTACATCCCTGCGACCAATAAGATCTCATAGGTTAGGCCTCCTCCGTATTCCATCGGCCAGCCAGTGTCGGCTGGCAACTACAAGGAGGAGGGCCTTCTCAGCAGTAGCCCCGGCCCTTTGGAACGAGCTCCCTGTAGAGATCCGCACCCTCTCCACCGTCCAAGCCTTCCGCACAGCCTTGAAGAACTGGCTCGCCCGCCAGGCCTGGGGATAAGGATAGTGACCCCTCCCGAATGATGAATGTATGTTGCTTACCATTTTAGTATTTGTCTCTATTTTGTTGTCTGTATCCCCCCCCTTCCTAGTTTATGTGAGCCGCCCTGAGTCCCCTCAGGGAAAAGGGCGGCCTACAAATTCCAATAAACTATAAACTATAAACTATAAGGTCTTTAATTCAAATCAATAAACTAAGAACTCTTTAAAAACCCATGCTTATTCCTAAGTATGAAAAATTGGAAAGAGAGTGATGTTCTGTTATGGTGTGTTACAGGTGAAAGTAGATAAATCAATGAACTAAATTTATTTGGATAGTATTTTTAATTGGGATACGAAGAGAATAAATGCTGTTAAATAGGCAGTACTCAATTTCTATTAGGTCAAGAACAAAATATTGCCTTGAATAGTATGTTAGGACTCATTTTCGCAAAGTGTGTGAAATCATCAGAAAAGTATAAAGTTAAAAATGAATTTAAAAAACTCCTCTGCCCTCTCTGTCCTCTCCACCTCTTAAATAAAGTTTATTATTGATAAAAATGATATGATGATGATAATGATGATGATGGTGCAGTGTTAGAATGCAGTATTGCAGGCTACTTCTGATGACAGCCAGCTGCCTGCAATTTGGCAGATCAAATCTCCCCAGGCTTAAGGTTGACTCAGCCTTCCATCCTTCCAAGGTTGGAAAAGATTGTTGGTGAAGTTGCAAAGATTAGGAAAAGGAAAGTAGACATAAAAGTACAAAAGTAGAACAGAAATCTGGGAAGAAGAAGCTCAAATCATTCCAGTTTAAGGGACTGGAGGCTAAAACATATAATGAATGGTTGCAGGAACTGGATATGTCTACTTTGATGAAAAGAAGGACTAGGGGTGACATGTTAGCAATGTTCCAGTATCTCAGGCATGCCATAAAGAAGAGGGAATCAACCTATTCTCCAAAGCACCTGAGGGCAGGACAAGAAGCAATGGGTGGAAACTAATCAAGGAGAGAAGTAACTTAGAACTAAGGAGACATTTCTGACAGTTAGAACAATTAACCATTGGAACAACTTGCCTTCAGAAGTTGTAAATGCTTCAACACTGGGAGTTTTTAAGAAGAGATTAGATAACCATTTTTCTGAAGTGGTGTTGCATTTCCTGCCTAAGCAGGGGATTGGACTAGAAGACCTCCAAGGTCCCTTCCAAGTCTGTTATTCTATTCTGTTCTGTTCACCAAATGAACTTAATGAATAAATGAGGATGGGAAATGTCCCATCCTCATTTATTCATTAAGTTCATTTGGTGAACAGAACTTGTTGTTCTGTTCACCAAATGTGTTGGTGTAGTTGCCAGTGTCGGCTGGCAACTACAAGGAGGAGGGCCTTCTCAGCAGCGGCCCCGACCCTTTGGAACGAGCTCCCCGTAGAGATTCGTACCCTCTCCACCGTCCAGGCCTTCCGCATAGCCTTGAAGAACTGGCTCGCCCGTCAGGCCTGGGGATAAGGACCATTACCCCGCCCGAATGTTGTATGCATGTTGCTTATTATTTTATTATGTGTTGTCGTCTTAGTGCTGTATTTCCCCTTCCCTGGTTTCTGTGAGCCGCCCTGAGTCCCCTCAGGGAAAAGGGCGGCCTACAAATAAAATCAATTCTAATTCTAATTCTAATTCTAATCCCTCTTACAGTTTCGAAGATGTTATATTTTCTGAGGTTAGCATTAAAGATACCGTACTGAAGTCTATGTAGTTCTTACTTGCATGATCTTGTCCAGCTGCATGAGGCTTAACAATGACAGCCTCCTAGAAGAAGAAAGGAATGTCATGCTAGGAGAGAAAAATATCCTTAAGCCAGGATAAGAGAATAATGAAGCAACTGTTGGTGGCTCATAAATGAAAGGGGAAGGAATAGAACAGATATTTCAAGGTACTTCTAATGCCATCAATGCATTGATCTAATGAAGCTTTCCCTTTAGCTTATTCCTAATACTCTGACTTCTAATTCCTAGAATCATTTTAGTGATATTTATTATGAAATGAAAAATGAGAAGACAAACTTTCTCCCTTCTTATGTGTCTTCATACTTACGTTAGGAAAAAATACTTTATTTTTTAACCCGATACCTTCCCCATGTATTTCAGAAAGTGTGTAATTTTTTCTTGAATCTCATTTTTCATCTTCTCAATTTTTTCTAAAATTTATTTTGTGGCAGATATACTAGAACACTGAAGGAGATAAAATAAACCCTCTCAGCCATCTTTTAATTTATGTTAGTTTTAAAAAATAAAAACTAAGATCCAAAAACAATTGCCCAGAGTTTCAATGAAATCTTGTTTTTATGTTTTCAGCACTGAACAACTAACAGTTGCTGCTGTTAGTAAAAGAAAAAAAAAGTGTCTTATTTTTTTGTTTTCTGTATTAAATATGATAAATACTTTTAAATTAAACTTGGGATGGTTTGCCCTTTACAAAGTCTAATGGAAGACTATCCTTTGTTAAGCAGGATACCATAACTTCAGTCTTCAATTCCTACCTAAGTCTAGAGCATCAACTCTGCAGTTATTAGAGAGAAGCAACTTCCAGTAAATCTGTCCCATATTTACAGCCACATTAGACTTTACCATAAATTTCCAAGGATGTGTGCGGGATCCTTCCTAGAGACTCTTAGTGATATTTGACCAAGAATCTCAAATGGTCAACAAGTTTCAATTTCCTGTAACCAAATAGCTCCTTGTCTAGTTTGGAAGTCAAAGGATATAAACTGTATTCCAGACTATCAATATTAAGCCGTTTAGAATCTTGAGATTATCTTTGCTAGGTAAGAAGTCCTAGAAAAATATTTGTGGTCTTCCTATAAGCATTTGGTTGACCACTGTGGGAAACAGATGGTGCCTTAGATTCTGAGTTAGCAGAACTTTTCTGATATTCTTACGAGAAATGTGCCCCTCCCATTAATCCAGGGTTATCAAGGATGAGTCATCCAGATTCCAGACCTTACAGTGAGAATGAATCAATGAGATCAATGAAGCTTGCAACAAAATGTTGACTTGAAGAATAGGACAGCCATGCCTTTCATTCCAAAACTCAATTCCTTCTTTTTATGTTTCATCTCTGCTAGTTAGCATTTTATAGTTATTAGGAATATCCAAATCTTATGAGCTATTAAGGAGTCCAGTCCCTTTCTTTCTCTGCAAATAGTTTTACACTTCTTAAGACTGAATCTTAATCTTAATACTTCCCTTTTGTGTATGGGTGGTACAATTTTGGCTACATGAACAATTGCGCCTTGCAGTATGAACCCTGGAAACAATCAGGATGTTAATGAAAATACAATAATGGTTTGGATAATGATTCCAAGTCTATAATTTATTTAAATTATTCTAAGTATATAAGAAAACTGATGCCAAGAAAAATTAAGTATTTCTTAAACAGCCCAAACTTTCTATGTAAGGACTCTAGTGAAATTATTGGAATTACCCAAGTTGGATTTTGCCAGAACATTTACTCCCAGTTCTGGCTAGATTTTTAAAATAATTAGAAGTTTTCAAATAAAAGGTAACCCAGGAATGAGAAATGCTGCTACTATTATTTTTCTGCTAGGTCCTACGAAACCTTTTGGTTGTCCATAGCAATAGGAAAGGGTCAGTTAACATCTTCCTTGAAATACCACTTCTTTCTTTAGTTATCCTCAGGCTGCTTTTCAGTTTAAAACATATTATTTGTCATTTCAAAAATGACTGATAAAAACTTCAAAGGAAAAACCTGGAGATTTTCACCATACTTTTTCTGGTAATGTCCAGAACCTCATGATAATGCTCCAGGGAGTATAGTATTCAAACACGGGTACTTCCATGTTCTCTATACAAATCTCACTACTGGTCCCAGACTTAGCCAATACCTAGGGAATTGGGAAATCCTATTTATCTGAAGGACAGGTTGTTAGAGCCAGGCCACTTATTAGGTACAATAAAGAATTAACTTCAAGCAATAGATGCAGGAAAGCTGAGATAGGTAAATTTGGAAGGCAATACTGGTTGTCTTGAAGAGGAGAATGTTGAGTATAAAAAAGACTCATTTGACTTCTGAATGTGGATTCAGGGTTTAGAAGCATGTTCTTCTTCTTTAAGTTACCTATACAATCATCTGAAAACATAGAAAAGATAACATCCCAGGTCATAGGTGAAAGAGAGTTAGCCATTTAAGAGAAAAAGAAAAAAATAGCACAGAAGAGTGAGAAAAGGTAGGCAAAGAACTACAAAACTGAATGGGGCTAATGCATGTTTTCTCTTTGTAAATGGATTTCTTTCTGGGGAACATGGTTGAGAGGGTGTTTGGTCTGCATAGTTGATATAGTTTTAAACAGACAGACAGACAGACAAATATATATCCATAGAGATATCTATAGTGGAGAAAAAAAGTCAAGATGGCAGCCACAACAATGTGATCAAAGTTCTCCCTGTATTTTATGTGTAGTGCAGATGAAGAACAGGCATAGCTTCAGTGTTACCATAATCACAGGACAACCCTGGACATTTACTTTCAAATGTTCTTCCTTTACTCTTTCTTTGTCTCCCTCCCTCCCTCCTCTCCCCCCCTCTCTCTATGTATGCATGTACCCTGTTTTCCCCAAAATAAGATCTCCCCAGATAATATACCCAATCGGGCTTTTTAGCACATATGCTAAAATAAGCCCTCCCTTGAAAATAAGAACCCAAAAATATTGCAACACAGCAGCAGCCATGAGGTGACCACCTCACCACTTCCTGCACCTCAAAAATAATAAGACCTCCCCAAAAATAAGGCCAAGCACTTATTTCGGGGGTGAAAACAAAATAAGACCCTGTCTTATTTTCAGGTAAACACGGTATGTATGTATGTATGTATGTATGTATGTATGTATGTATGTATGTATAGTGCCCACCACCCTGACACACATACTTTTTGTATTCCATGTATATATAAATAAACCTTTGTATATTCTGTAGTGTGAGCCTGGAAAATACTTAATTGCAATCTTTAATTGGCTGAGATTATAGATTAATCAGATAATGCTCTAGCAATCAGTGGGGTTTATTTTTAATTGGTAGGGTTGTTAATTAAGACCACATGAGATTTATTTGTGGAAATTGTCTTGATTTAGACATGTTAATGTAAAAGAGAAGGGTTAAACATATGAAAGATTGTTTTCCTTTTAATCAAAGAATAGCTTTTCTTATTTAAATTGTATTTCTTTTGTGGTGTACTTAGTATTTTAAAATGTTCCTTTTGATGAGATGAACAATTATTTAAAAGTTTGCTGTGCTGCAGTCACACAATTAATCAACATTTATACTAATGTAGGGGTGGGGAGGAAATAGCTGCATCATGTACCTTCATAAAAATACCACATTTATAAATAAACTCATCAGTGCAAGAATATATCTGTTATGCTTAAGAATTATTTTGTGAATGGCTATTATCTATAGGTAATTATCCCCATGTGTACCATCTGCATTTCATTTCCCTTTAACCTTACTGTTTACACCTCTCCTACTTAACCATTAGTATATATCAGGGAGCCCAATTTGTGGGGGGCTAAAGGTCATACTTGATCTTTCAGCGACATGCCAGTATCTATATTTTATAATACGATATAGGTTGAAAACGTTGGAGCAAGGTGGAACAAAATTTTATTTAATATTAACATTAGTTTAATGTAAACTGGATTAATTATGATAATTAATTTCATTAGAATATGATTACTCCACGTGATCTTTAATATTTTTCTCTTTCTATTAGAATCATAATTATAATTTATTGGCAACCTTTAGATAAGAATTCTGGGACTACGTGTCCTCCTCAGGAGTCCAGATGCACATTTTTTATTTGTACGGATGCTCCCATTTAGGATTACACTTGATGTAATCTGGAAAAGTTTATTCCATGATAAATCTTTGGTTTTTAAAATGCCACAATGTTCTTTGTTGTTACCGCTAATTGTACTGTCAGACTCCTTTATTCTCTCCACATGGGGCAGACCTTCTTGGTGGCATTCCTCCCCCCCTTTCTAGTTCTCTCTTTTTCTTTATGTCCTAGTGTATTTCTTCAGTGGTTGATTTGGGCATGTTCAAAGAAACTTTTTCTTAAAGATGTATTCACATGCTGGAAGATAAGCAGGCGAGATGAGACAAATCCATCCTAAGGGTGGCATACCAATTAATCAAGGGGATTACTGCTGAGGCAATTATCATCTTTGCAACCCTTCACTGCCCTGACCCTTTGTTTGCTGGAGGTGAATGGAGTTAGGCATCACATGCTGTTCCCATTGCCGGATGCATTCTGGAAGAAGCTTTCACCATTTTTGTAGTTGCTTCTTTCTCATTCATAAAATTCTACAAAGGACATTGAATTAGGAATGCACTCTATCCGAAAGCTGTAAGTCAGCTCACTGTCAAGAAAATCTTCAAATAATCTTTTGCGGTAAAAAAAATATGGGATTCTTTGGGGCATTTGAAAAATGAACGAGGAACTGATGAAGAATGGATGCAGCATGTCAGCATGTCTATGTTACACATTGAAAGATCTGTCCATGCTTCCCTGATCTCTTTTGGTGGGATTTAATTGAGACACAGGAAATCAAGGAGAATAAAAGCTGCTGGAAACCAAAAGGTTCCCATGATGGTGGAGAACTGGAAAGGCTGCAGAGAAGAGTAATGAAAGATGGTCAGCTAAATTCTATGAAAACTGAAACATGTCTCTTGTTCTTTCACTTTTACCCCTCTGCCATCATTTCATTTCATCATTTCATTTAGTTTCAATTATTTCATTTCATTTCTTTAGTTTCTACAGCTACTAATTTGACAAATGACAAAAGAGAAATAAAAACATCAGCAAAAAAAACATTGTACCTGGGGCAGCTTTTACAATTACTTCAAAAAAATTCATAAAAAGGACCTCACCTAACTTCTTGGTCCAATGCTTGAAGAAAAAGCCATGGTTTAATGCCTTACAGAAGAGCACTATAGTTGGGGCCTTCCAAATCTAAGGGGGTATGCCGTGTTGTTTTGAAACAGTTGTATCCATACAGCTATATGAATGATCTTCAATTCATCTAAAACAATGGTCAGCAACTGGTGGTCCACGAGAAAATTTTGGTGGTCCCAGAAAAATATTTGCATTTTTTATATTGCACTAAATCAGGGGGCCTCAAACTACATACCCTGGTCCGGATATGTGCAATGAACATTTGTGTTGCTGCAGAGAGTCTCCCCCTTCAGGGTCTTTTTGTGGGGGTCATGGGGGGGGAATTCCAACTTGGGGTCTGCTTCAGCCTCCTAGTGCGGGGCTTTGGGTGAAGGCTGGAGGGAAGTGCCAGTGGTGGCAAAGATCTGGAGGGCCCTGTCCAGTGGGATTGTATCATGGCCTGGAACTGACTGAGCATCTCAGCCCGCTGAGGCTCCAGATGCTGGTAATTGGCCTTGCACTCCCGTAGGTCTTCCCTCTGCTTGGAAAGCCTATGCTCGTAGTGAGGTGCTTCTGCTGAGCTTCTTTCTTGGTCAGATCCAATTTGAACTGAGCCAGATGTTTTGTCAACTCTTTCTCATGGTGGCTGCTTAGCTTCAACAGCTGCTTCCTGTTGGGAAGTGGATGGGAAGGAAGGGGCAAGTAGAGGCTGACGAGCAGGGGTGAGTTGCTCCTGGTTCGGCCTGGATCGGGCAAACAGATAGTAGTGGTGGTGGGAGGCTCCGCCCACCTGCCAAGACATTTCTGCATATGGAGAGAAGCTTCTGTGCATGGATAGAAGTGTCATGCACGCAGGTGTGCATGCATGTATGTGTGCATGAGCGAACCAGTGGTAAAAAACAAATGGAAACCCACCACTGCTGGTGAGGCACCTGTTGACGTGAGTGACATCGAGTTGGCCATGCCCACCCAGTCACATGGCCACCTAGCCATGCCCACCCAGCTGGTCATTAGGCAGATTGTATTAGTGGCCCGTGGAATTTAAAATTATGAATTTAGTGGTCCCTGAGGTCCGAAAGGTTGGTGACCCCTGATCTAAAGCACATAACAATAATCAAGATGCCCAAGAGATGACCAAAGCACAAATGACCTTAGCAGGGCCTCTCAGTCCAGGAAAAAAAAGTTGTATCTATTCAAAAGTACTCTGTCACTTGCTCTCCAAACAGAAGTCAAAAGTATCAGAGGACCACCAATTTGTATACAAGTTCCATCTCAGGCAGTGTAACCCCACCCAGAATCAATGATGCAAAATCTCTAGATCTGGGGGCTAAAATCTATAGCCATTCAGTCTTGCTAAAAGTGAGCTTAAGCTTGGTTTTTCTCTCTCTCACTCAGAACCTTACTAACTCCTAGTCACTTATTTAGACAGCATCACTTGGTTGGTCAGAGGTGGAGGTGCGTAATCATGTGCTCTTGGATAACCTCACCCAGCAGCTTCCTGTAGATATTTTTAAAAAAGTGGGGAAAAGGATAGAGTCCTGCTAGGCCTAACAAAGCAGAGTCTTAGGGCTAGGTCTCTCCCTTCCACCAAATCTGATTGGAATCCATCTCAGAGAAGGAGAAAAACCATCTTTGCATTGTGCTCCTTACTCCTGACCCCCCTCCCTCCCCAGGATCCCAAGACCAGTAGTAGTGAAACTCTCTAAGAGATCAAGGAGGGTCAGGATGGATAAGAATAATTGGGATGGAATCCATGACTGCTGGCAAAACATAGGAAAACCTTTCCAAACTAATAAAAAATTCAAATCACTTAAAGTAAAACAAAATAAAAACAAAATAATAAAATAAAAGCCACAACTGAATTTGTTACTAGAAAAGACATCCAGCATGGATTCTCAGAAGTTCTTAATTCCTATTCAGCCCACTCATTATCAGAAAATAATTAATATTTTTCATCAAGTCCTCCATTTAGCATTTACTTAAAAAGAAGCAACAGGTACACCTGTGCCTCACCCTGGAAAGAAGACGCTGCTCATCTAAATTATATTGTTACCAAGTTTTGTTAAATCATTTCTTCAGTCACATGCATTCGTTTGTGCTTTAGATGTACTTTTCAAAGTCTTGCATCAGTGAACAGGCACAATACCTCCTCCATAAGAAAAACACTCTCTAGCACTCATATGTACACAGGGCTGAATCAGCAAAATTTAACCCACAAAACACAGAGCTCACTCACCCACCATCCCCCAAACAAAGCAAAACCTTCAGTCTTGGTTTTTTAAATGCTTCCTGAAAGTTGAACAGTATTGTACAATGGCATGCATCAAGGATTACCAAATCTACACACAGTGAACATAGAAGCACTGCATTTTAAATGCACCCTGAAAATCAACTTCAGCACAACATGCACAGTGCACAGATCCAAAACACTAGAACTCAGCAAACCAATCAAGCCAATATAGCATTAATAGTCTTTGTACAATTTCTACATCGTTAGCAACAACAGTGTATGGACATACCTATGCATTATTTCCTGAAAAAGAGCACATAGGCAGCTTCTCCAAAAGAACTGTGGATCCACATCTTTTCCACAAAACACATAATAGTAGTAGCAATAATAGTAGTCATAATACAACAATTTATCTGTCAGAGTGGTAGGTATGTACCGTGCATGGCTTGCAGGAATATGCATTTGACAATTGCTTTTCCCTCTATACCCTGAGACCCCACTCTCAGTCAATGGCAGTAAAGTCATACTGGTCCCTGTTGCTACACCGCTAGCCTAGAAAATGGCTGAAAAAAGTAATTGCAGACATAAGCTCCAAAAGTGCCAAATCACAGTTCTTGCAATAGCCAGAACCCTTGAAATAACAGCACTCAAAATGACTGTTTTGTTGTAAGGTCGGAACACACAATTTTCACATTTGAACATTTTATATGACCCTCTAATAACTTGGAAACTGAATATTTAGGGTAGGAAAATGTGGCCCTTTTAGCTAACTTGAGAGTTTTCATTAGAAGCTCTACACTAGAAGCTACAACATTGAGGAGATTATAACAGGACTCTTGCTGACAAGAGGCTGATGTGAAGACAAGTCATGTCTTACCTTGATAAATTCTCAAATACCGCAGATGGAAATGCTTGTGATCTATCAGTGTTCCTTCTCATTGCCAGATTGTGCCCAAATGAAATATGCAATCAATTTAGCTCCAAATGCAATAATCTCTATTGCCTCCTGATTTCTTTTGGTGTGTCAGAGAAGATGAATGAATAAAAGCCAAGGAGCAGCATGGAAAGAAGCAGTTGCTGGGGTTGGGGGTGGAGGAAAGTTGATTCATAATGCCAGACATGGACAAACCCAAAGGTACTTTAATGAATGCAAAAGTCAAAGGGGAAAGCACAGGAGATAGTGCCACAACTCTTGCCAAATGAGAAAAAAGGGAGGACAAAAATCCATCAAAGTGAAAAGAACTGTTTGGTCCAAGAATAGAGATTGTATTTAATTTGGACATGGAACTAGAAAAATTAGGTGATGAAAGACAGATGAATAGGCAACAAGTGGTATGTAAATGGAAAACTGTTGATTCATTTCTTATTTATGTATTTCTTATATCAGCTGAGGGGCTCTGTCAAAAAGCGGCTACTTAGATTGTTCACTTAGACCTCGTTGTTTTAGTTAAGGTGAAATAAGGTGGCCATTTAGGAACAGTCAAAACAAAGAAATTTCATTGTGCCCTCCCCCCAAAAGGTCAGATTTGCAGATCTTTGCACATGAAAAATTCAGATTTAGATACAAAGATTTAACATTAAAATCCATCTGTTTAGGTACAGCTTTAGAACCCAAATAGAAAGCCAAGAAAGGGGAAAGTGACCAGATGACTCCTGTGAGCCATCTGCTATCCAGCTGCTGTCTGCTGATGGTCAGCTTCACAACCCTATTCTCATGTCTCATGGTTGTTTATCTTTAAACCAAAAATGGACTGCACAGCTCTCAAATTCAGAATAGAATGTGACGTAGGACATATGGCCACCATAAGACCATGATCTATAGTTTTCCCTGAAACATAGTCAATATACTATCCTTCTCTGAAAAATCTACTGATCTGCCATCAGTGAGTGATCTATGAACACTCAGTGATGGCATAGAGAGTGTTCTATGACTGGAGAGAGATAAGACTCCTTAATGTAATTCTTATACTTCATCCATTATTCTCTCCCCTCCCCGCTAACCCCAGTGGATGGGTCAAAACATTCACTCTTCAGCTTTCTAAAAGTAGCCGCTAAGGGGGAAATTACAAAAGGTAAAAGATTGAATCTCCCTGCTCTTCCTTTAAATAAAAGTGCTATGTATAGAAGAAAATGAATCTAGATTATTTTAAAACAAAGTCTAAACTTTTAGATTAGGCTTTTCACAACTCATTTTCCTGTAAAGTCTGCAATTTTTCTGGGCTGGATTAAAAAAAAATGTTTAACATGTAGCTAAACATTGAACATCAAATATAAATTCCTTTCCGATATGCATTTACTAATTTTCTATTCTATCCCATTACTCAACAGATTTGAAGGCCTCTGAGGGCTACATCAAAAAAATTAAGGCTGGCTTACTTGGTAAAGTTAGCTTTAGAATGGATCCTCATAAGTTTTGAGTTCCCAAACCTGAAAGCCTTCAGTTGTGTTCAATCATATGCACTATGTTCATTTTTTAATATAATGCTTCCAATGAAACAAAGTTCTGCAGCGATCAGGGGTCCTGTCATTCATTCTGCCAACCTTTATGGCACCAATACATAATTTACAGCTTCCTCATTTATAATGCGGCAATTGATTCCCTGCCTCTGATTGGTGAATTCAAACTGGTGCAATTGCAAACTTCTGGGTGCAAAGGATTTATTGCTGAGCATGACTTACTGTTCTGCAAAGTGAAGAAAAGTTCTGCCCCTTAATCATCTTTTGATGGAGAAGAACAGATACCCAGTAGAAACTACATCAGGAGCTGATTGTGTATTAAGATAAGCTTACATTTGATGTCCTATGCTTTTGCTGCCATGATTTCTGCAAGGGCAAATTGTAATATGTTCTCACCACCACAAAGACTTTGACAGTGAAGAGAAACGGCAAATGGGATAAGCTGAACCTTGTAACTATAATTTACTTCAGATTTCAAAAGCCAGTTTAGTTTGTTCCTTATGGAGTCACCTTCATATCTCTCTAACCACAACATGAACATGTTTCAGTAATTGTTCTTTATGCCACATCTTCATGATTTGGCCTTTGTCTGATCCCAGCACACAGCCTGACATTGTCTTCAGCTGTTCTGGTTTTGAGTTGCATTTTTTATTTGCCCCCAGATAAATAACGTCAAGGACACTATCCAGCATGATTCTTGATTATCTGGTCTGTGATCAAGAGCTAGGATTGCTTGAGATCCTATTGACCATTATACACTGCTGTGGACATGTCCTGTCGTTGATCATTGGTCACTGTCTCCATGACCATTTTGTTTTAGGCTGAAGGGTAAATTAGATATATGACCTCCTTAGTGATATCTCTCTGTGTATTGACTTACTTGACTTAAGTCTTTAGCGTCGGCACGGCATCGCCAATCCCTTCGCTGTAGAGTCGCATGCATCCCGAATCAACGGGATCCATGATTCTAGGCTGAGTACTGCTTGAGCTCGCCGGGCCCAAGAGTGTATAATGTGGATGATGCTTTCCAAAGAATTTCATAAGTCTAACATGGGTTTTATATGTAGAGAGGCAGTGCATTTTGGAAATATAATTAATCCTGTGGGGCACTGAAGTTCAATTTCAGCTGGAAAAGAGAGCCATGGTGTAGTGCATTTTAGCCTACATCTAAGTTTTTTTGCATGCTATATGGGTTACTTCCAAGTGTTGCCAGAGACCGTTGTTCACTGCAAACACTGTTAGCTCTACTGATGGATCAGAGGTATAGAAGATGTGGGTATTTTCTATAGGTATGAATTGAAAGAGGGAGAGATGGAAATAAGAGGAGGAAGGAATATTCAATAATAAATGCAAAATCTTATTGCATGCTACCACAAGGGAACCCCAGAGTGACCGTGGCAAAGTGGCAAGGAACAGTCAAAACCATAGGAAGTAACCAATGCTTTTTCAGTACATCAGGAGCATTCTCACCTGTTTTATCTCACACTTTTCTCTCTCTTTCAAAAAGGGAGAGGTACTAGACCAAGATTAAGAAATAGCCTGCCTGACATGTCACATATTGGGAGCACTGTTGTGCCTGCTATCTATTAGCCAGCATCCATCTACAATCAACTCTCTCCTTCCCATCATATGTTAAGTAGCAATAGTTTTTTTTCCTGAAGGCAGGAGACAATTGGTAAATGGGAAAAGAAAGCCAAAGGCTACCAATTGTCTTCCTTACATCATCCTACAATCAGACTGTAAGAACAGTATCATCTAGATGTTTTATAGATGGCATTTAGATCCTAAAAAACTGACCTCTATGTATCCGAATTTACAACCTAAATGCTGGAGATGTGATTGTGCTGATGCTACATACTATCATATATGGTGGATTTGTAAAAAAGTTAAAGCATTTTGGATAAAAATATGGTAGATTATGCAAAATGTTCTTAAAAAAAGGATAAAGTTTACCCCTCAGTTATTTTTGTTAGGTATGATTACTGATTGTACAGTTGTAGAGATTAACCTGATCTTGCATTTAATAACCGCAGCAAGACTGCTGGTGGCGCAATACTGGAAGAAGGAAGATTTGCCCACTATTCAAGAATGGACATTAAAAGTAACAAACCTAGCAGAGATGGCTAAAATATCAGCATATCTCAAGGACCATTCAAATGAGAGATATAAACTGGAGTGGAGAAGATGGATTGACTATACTCAAAATAAATATGGGACTAAGAAATTCCAGATAGCTTATGATTGAAGACACAAGGAATGATATAATCTGTTTAGAGTTAGCCTAGCAAAGATGAGTTAAAGCTCAAATGAAAGATAATACTAACTTTTTTAAAGTTTATCTTAGAATATCTTTGTTAAAGATTTATACCCTGTATTGGTTCTGGGAAGGGGGGGAGGTTGGGGGGGTTGGGGAGTTGGGTAGGAGGAGGGTAGGGGGAGGGAGGTAAACATTTGTAAAAGTTTTTTTTTCAAAATTTTCAATAAAAAAAGAACAGTATCATCCACTGGCTTCATTACAAAACACAACATAGGGTTTGTCTGGCAAATATTTTTCTGCCAGCTCAAAGACTAGCAGATTGAACGTTTAACATGGACAGCTCTCTGTGACCTTTGAAGATTTTTAAAACCCACTCTCTCACCCAAACAAAATAAGATATAGAGCTGTGAGTCAAAAGCCATAACTACCCATTGATTTAATGCAAGAGCAGGAGGGATACTACAGTATCATAAAGAAAACAGGGTTTGTTCTATTACTGTTGATGTTTACATTGTTGCTATAGTGCTATTGATTGATCATGGCTATATAGAGACATTCAGTAAGGGTTAGAGCTCAGAGGTAGAGCATATGCTTGACTTCAAAAGGAAATCTCCCTGACATTTCCAGATATGGCTTGGAGAAAGTCCTTGGTCAGCTAGCATGCTTTGAATACCAGCAGCTGGGGAACAACAGTAGAAGAGGGATATTATACTTCTTTTCAAATATGAGAGCTTCCTGAATGTCCTGTATTGGCCACAGAAGTCCAGAATCGTGGACTAGATGGGCTGTTGGCAGATTCAGGAGGAATCTTCTGAAACATTGAATACAGCCTAGCTTAGGGAATCTACCATCCTCCAGATACTTTGTACTGCTATTCCTACCAGCCTTAGCTACTGGACAACTATTAGATTATTATTCATATTATATAGTAGTATGATCATTGGAAAGTACCAAGTCTGAGAAAGATGCTGAAAAGTCTTTGTTTCTGGATTTTGTGCCAGGCTTAGAGCAATTTAGTCTGGGGAAAAAGCAAAAAAAGATGGACTTTGGGTGCTTTGCACCTATATTGTCAGGCTCAGTGCACCAAAATGTACACACAGCTGGATAGATACACAGCTGCTTCAAATTAACATTCTTCATTGTCCTGAGTGGAACTCTATTGATTTATCTTAGCAGATCTAATGGCCAAATGCTTCTCTTTTCAGTTTTAAATGATACGTATCAGTTAATTTATATATTATAACAAAATGTTTGTACTTTGAATAACTTCCATAGGCCAAGACTTAATAGAATATGATATTATATCACAAAATAAATGCAATCTAAAATGCTAGAGATAAATAATAGCTTTGGGGAAAATCCATTTTGTGGATCTTGAGAATTGATTGAATACATACAGGACCCAGTACCTTTCTTCATGGTCCTGAACTACTTCTCAAGATCACACCACAATTTGAGGGTTAATCTTTGTTCCCCCTTTCTTTCCTGCTGACAAAACCTTGAACCTCTGAAAATCTGTTCATGTCAGTTTATAACATCCCTTCTAGTTTTGGAGGACAATAATTGTTCTTGTATTGGCTTTGTTATAAGAAAGCTGCTTGTTCCTGATGTTGAATATGTACAAGGAGACATCAACAGATCAATGGCTTCCCTTGTAGAACATTTTGTTTCTATAATGGTCAACCACAAGTCTTTGGAGAGGATGGATAGAGTACTGTAGTGCATACCACAAATGGACATGATATTGTAAAGAAAAGTCAATGCTGGAACTAAAATATAGGCATTACAATGAGTCTTACCCATTATATTATTTTTATAGCAGAATCCTTATAGGAGACAAATATTGCAAACCATGAATATCAAATAATATTTTGATGGCTATCTTCAGAATAGGATAATTTGGGTAACCGGAAGGGCTAAAGTTCTGTAGCATAGTTTAAAAGGGACCGAAGTAGCAATCTATTAGCATTGAACCTTGGATTTGTTACTTCTAGGCTGGCAATTCACCAAAAGTCATCCTATTTCAAATGGAATCATTCTGCTGATGACAACCAACTTTTTCATTCCTCCCTCTCAACCTCCCTTTCATGAACTGCATGGGTTTGTTGGTGTCTGATTGCATGTGAATGTGTGAAAATTTTATTTTCAAAAAAGCCATCTAAAGCTGCAAAAGATTATATTGAAATGCGATTTGTCCTTCTCTTCTTGACTACTGCTGAAAATATAACAGTCCCATGCCAATGACTCAATGATTGCTGGTTTTGGATCCAGGATAATGAATTGCATAAAAATAACACAAATACTTTATAAAGGGTGGTTAGTAGGGAAAAGAAAAAGGAGAAAGTTAATAAAAATATAAAGTCTTTTGCAGCAAATGTAGGACATTTCAGGATTGCCAGGAAGGATGAAATCTAACAAAGATTATTGTATTATCCATCAGTTTCATTCTCCAGAATCAGAATTCACAAAATTGGATTAGAAGTCAAGAGTTAGAAGTCATTGCTAGCTAGCAACCTCTACAGCTAAGGAAGATGAACTCTGGATTCACCTCTAATCAGAGGTAAATTGATATGAATAGCAGAGGGGAAATTGTTCTACCCCTTTCTTTCTTATATTTACTTCAAACAACTCTAGAAATACCTCCCTCAGATTCAGGTAGGTATTTATATAGGAACTAGACTTGCTTCATCCTGACTCATCCTGGCTCTTTCCTCACCCCACAAAACTCTTTCCTATGAAGATTATCTCAATCCCTCCTAATTCAGACTTCAAGGTAACTTTTTAATATTCACAGAGCTGGAGCCATTATTGAAAAGACCATGTTCCTAGCAATTACACACCAACTGTTGATTAAAGTACATTAAAAGTATATTTAGCAAAGAAGGTAGTTCTTCTGGGTTTGTATTCATTATTACCTCAAATAGCTGAACATGCGACTGGAAGTTCTTGTTTTGAAACTTATAACACTACAAGCCTACTTAATTCCTACACAAATGGCCAGCATTCTGTTTGAAATCTGAAATGTATGGATTTGATATATGTAGACAAGTTCAAATAATAAATTGCTATAATAAGTGAGATGTTGGATCTTTATCCCCATCCAACTTCTTCACAGATTCTGTCAAAATAAACTGACACATTTTAATGATGACGGATGCCCACCAAAGACTAAAGTAATGTGTAAGTTTTCCAGATTCATGTAGAAAGACTCTCTCTGTGTATGCATGAGGGTGTGTGTGCGTGTCTGTGTGAGAAAGTAGTGTTCTCAAACATCATGAAGCTCATACTCAAATATTTACATGTTTATACTTTCAAGTTCACCTCTGAACAAATTATTTGGTCTCATTTACAAATGTGTTTTTGAGGCCTAGCAATGACAGATGAGCTTTGATGGGGAATAATAGCAAAGAAGTGAAACTGACATAGAACTGCTGTATTTGACTACCATATCAAAAAGCTCCAGCTGCTCTGAGTGCAACCACTGTCAGCCATCTTGAGTGGAGACAGAAGACAGCCCTTTCTGAATCTGAGTCAAATAGCATGTCTGTGATGAGGAGAGTCTGATATGGAATGCTCACTACCTGGTTGCTGAACATACATAATGTGCATTGGGACTTCACTAGCAGTTCATCCCTGATGTGAATGGACTGGATGAAAATGTGCAATCCTAAAAAAGACACAAACACCCAAACCTCCCTTCTCCACACATATCACATATCACTTCTTTATTCCAAGCAAGTACATTGAACTTGTCAATCAATTGTACTGTGAGATTATAGACCTTTAAAATAATACAAAGACTACACTTTCAAAAATAGATACATTTTTTTGCCTGCCCATTAAAACTCATGAATTTTAAATGCATACAGAATTTTAATATTAAAAAGGAGAATTCAGGACTTTCTAAATTTTCTTTTATGTTATCAAGGATAAGCAACATGAGTTACACAAGTTACATGAAACTGTAAGGTCCCCATTTGTGTCCAAAGTCTTTTTGGGCAAACTCACTCCAGTCCTGTCATAATTTAATGGGCATCTTGGATCCCTCAGGATAGAAAAGCTAATGTTGGTCTCCAGACTGAAAGCATTGTTCACTTCTACTTTATGTGGACTACTAACTCATCCTCAAGTACTCTGGAGGTTCCAACATATGTTGGATTGGTAACATGTCCAACATGCTTCCTGGTATATTTTCTTCCTCTCTCCTTCAGATGGCAAAATTCCTTGCAATGCCAGCCATGTCATTTGGGTGGCAAGAGAAAATGTTCCACATGTTTTGTATAGATGGAGGTGCTTTGATAACTGGGCCATATCAGTGCTAAAGGAAAGCTTCACAGCAGACAGGAAGTGGGATCAGTTCCAGAAGTATCAGTTGAATAAAAAAAGATATAAAAATCAAGATGGCAGCCATGGCTGCATGAACAAAGTCCTATTCTTTTTATAGATGGGCTTGTGGATGCCATCTTTATATATATATATATATATATATATATATATATATATATATATATATATATATATATATATATATATATATATATATATATATATATATATATATATATATATATATATATATATATATATATATATATATATATATATATATATATATTATATTTATGCTGATAAATAAATAAAGGGAGACTAGTATAGATCTATTTCAAGCTATTTAGCTCTCATCAGCTAGCCATACCCAAGTTTGGGAATCGAACCTGTGCTCTATTGCCTCCCAGGCAGGGAGTTAACCATTTGAGCTACAGAGAACGACTCCTTTATCATTATATATATATATTACTTCCTTGATCAACTCACATTCCTTGTATCTCATCCTTTTTCAATATATGGAAATATGGTTCAGATGAAGTTTTATATTGTATTGGGTTTCCTTGGAACCATGCTAAGCTTGGCTGTCCATTCTGTACAAACTCAACTGACTCTTGCTTGGATAAATAAAAAATATAGCAGTCTGCCTTGAATAAGGTCAAGAGAAAATAGATTCCATTGATGCAATAGATTTAAGTCTATGACTAAGGCTGGATTTAACCCCTAGATTGGGAGCAGGAAAAACGGTATATTCATTTTATTTATTATACATATAAACATTTTCTCCAAGCAGCTTATACAGTAAACATACCTCATAAAACGCAATAAACCAACTTCAAATTGCTCACAGCCAACAGTTTGTCACACAGTCCTTCTATTAGCATAGTTGGTTTCCATGAGCCACAATAAATGCAAGGAATCCTGGACTCCATGATCCCCCATATGTGGACCATTGAACATCTGTTTAGCATTCCCTCTCGAATTTCGAGTCCTCTCTTTTTCCATAGAAGTTTACAGTCATAAGGACTAAAATAGTGTTTGAATTTCAACTATAAAGAAAAGTTATACTAGACAGGAACAGAACAGCCATCTGTTTCCCCAGTGGGCAATCTGATGAGAAACCCCCTTAAAGAGGTCATGAGGATATCATCTAATGGTACTCTCACCCAATAAAAGATTATGATATCATCAAAGCATGGTAAATAGCTTGATTATTGAGTTAGATATAGTCATTATTAATTCTAACCTATAACCATCTAATACTCTTTGATTGTAAGATTGCATTCCTATATCTATGTATGGAACCTGAGGTTAAGCCTCACTGAATTTAGTGGAATTTATTTCTGATTAGTCATAAAATGGATTGTATACATCCTTATAGACAAGGCCAGAGATCCAACTAATCCAGCAACTACTTCTGGTAAATTTAGGAATTCATGTTTGTAATCCTGGATAGCAGGGCAATAGTGTTTCCCCATTGTGGCTCCCTAGAAAGTTCACTTTAAGAAAAGATGCTGGTGATTGATCAGTTTTATTTATTTATCAATTTTGTATGACACCATCTCTCGCAAGATGTGATTCTGGCTGAATTATAGCAAAAAGGTATAACACAATAAACATGTTAAACACAGTCATATTAAAACATTTTTTTGAAAAAAAAAGTACATACAAGAAATTTGATCAACAATGGAGCTGATCAAGTGCAGAGGGGTGGCAGAACTTGAGGACAGAATTAAAAGAAGGGTTCAGCCTAGAATACCTCAGGGTTGACTCAGCCTTCCATCCTTCCGAGGTGGGTAAAATGAGGACCCAGATTGTTGGGGGCAATATGCTGACTCTCTGTAAACCGCTTAGAGAGGCCTGAAAGGCCTATGAAGCGGTATATAAGTCTACTGCTATTGCTATAAAAAAAAATACCTACTAAGAATACTCATAAGTGATGTTCAACCTCCCTTGAACTCTGCTGACCCTTATCTAACCTCAAGCAGGTGTTAATCATTCATTGAGAAATTTCCTGTGCACAGGCATGATTAGCAATAAATCAATTTATGGCAATTGAACCTTCATTTGTGCACCTGATTTTTCACACCTGATCAAAAACTTAAAATTGCCCGAAGAGTTTTGGAAGATTTAGCAACCAGTATTCACTGGTAACTTCTTAAATGTGTTCCTGGCATCAAGACTTCCAAATACTACACATGCATGCTAACAAGAATTCAAGCATATACTTAGGGCAGGCATTCATTGTAATGAATGTTCTAACGTTTGTGAAGAAATATTGTGCATCTAGAATCTTACTGCACAATTTTAAAATAAGATAATGGAAAGTTCCACTGTCAGGGAAGTTCATTTTCACTGTACGAAAAAAAATAAACACAATCCTACTTTTAAACATTTGTGCTACAGGCATTCATATACGATATAGTAGTCTTTTAACCTTGATGTAGCTATTTTCAAGTATAGAACGTATACAATATGAGAGGCGGCATAGTTGTTTGCTCTTCATGTTTGAAATCCACACGTAATTGTCCATGTGGTGCACATATGTGAAGAATAGCCATATTTTTATGAATCATTTGTATATGCCTTGGCCAGACTTCTGTGTTTAAATAATTGTGGAAGCAATATAATACATCTGTATTTAGAGATTGTTTTTGTTCAGGCATAGGATGTATAGGTTTTTCTTTTTTAAAAAATCTACCCTTCTCACAATAAAGAAATTGTCCATACTGTTGGAATGCACACCATGCATTGGTAAAATCTTTTGGTCCTTTTCTGGTGTGGAGATAAAAATACAAGAATGATGGCAATTCAACATTGTCTTACTGTCTCTAACAATCATGGGATGAAAATGCTATTCATTACATAGATATAAAAACAAGGCTGCCTCTTTTGCTGGAAGATTTAATCTGGGGTTGTTTTTAATCATTAATACAGTAATGCCATATTAAATAGAATAGCCCATGCATTGCAATTGCATTCTTTTAAGGAGTGTGGCCTGGCTAAGAAGTTGTATCCTTTGAAATAGAAAGTCTTTGTAAATAATATCTAAGATGGTGGCTTGTGGGGAAAGAGGTCTTCTTTCCAATAGAAGGCCTTGAAATATTACCTTCTTGAAGTGATGCCTATTACATCCAACAGGATAAAAACTGTTTTGTTTCAGTAATAGTAGCTGAAAAAAAAGGGCAACTCTGAAGGAAGAGCGAAATCATAGGACAGACAGCTCTGTTCTTCTACAGAGCTGATGGTTCTGATCTGGATCTAATCATTGCCATGATTGGTTTTTTTAATGATTGTTAAGATGAAATAAACGAATAAACAAACAAACAAACAAATAAATGAACAAACAAACAAACATACACATATATCACTTCAATTTATTTGGATTACTACCTCAAACACATGAATTCAAAACAAATAACAATTAAAAACTATACACACACACAAATACAAACATATGAATATCTTACATATACCTATATATAAAAAATTCTTCATATATATTTCTCAACTTACAAGCAATTGTTTAATGACCATTCAAAGTTACAATGGATCTCCCCAAAGGTACTTGCTAACTATTGTCAGGTTTCCAAATAACATCCAAAATTAAATCAGAGTCCAAGGCAAAATATTGCTCAAAGTTCCAATTTATTAAGAGAGCCATGTTGGCACATCTAGGAAAACCCGAATCTGAAAGCTTCCCAGTTTTCCCCATCCAGTTGAAAGTTCACGATCTTGCCCCCATACTCACAAGTCCATCACATGGTCCAATCTTCCACTGCCGTGCTGGAAGTTCCACCCATCCAGTTCCGAGCAGGTGAAGAAGTGCAAAGACAAAGGATGACCTTGGATTTCTAGAAAATAATTTTATTTTGGTTACATAACATTTAACACCACACAATCCTCCCTCCCATTTTCCCGCAATAGAAAAGGTTTAGTAGAATAATAGAAAGTGTGGCAAGCCAAAGATCTAAAAGGAATATGGCTGCAGGCCTGACACCTATTTTTGTAATTATGATAGTCAAACATACACACACAATAATCACATTTTGGGCACTTGGTAACCACCTTACCTTTACAGCTATTTACAATGTCCCTTAGTCACATGATTGTGATTTATTGATTTGCAACTTTTTTTTGCCCAGTTTCTGGTCTTTACTTCTAGTTAGCAGCAAAAAACATTTATTTAGGAAAGTAGATTTATTTAACAATTGCTGCATTTGCTTGTCATCATAATGTTTGCTTGTAGCTTTGAATCTGGTTATATGATGCTTCAACTTACAATGGCAATGACTTATGACTATAATTCCAGACTCAAGTATGGTTGTAAGTCAAGGACTACCTGCATATATAAATATATTCAAACATATTCAAAATATATAAAAACCATGCAAGCAGAATCAGCAGCCAAAGTACAAAATCCAACCACAAACAACATCAATGATATACGAGTCCAAACCTAATGGCAAAATCACATTGTACAAAAGGCCAGGAGACCCACCACCAGTCTAATCTCTTTGGGGAATGATGTTTCAAAAGGTGAGCACTATGTCGGAAAGACTTTCTTCCTGGATACTACCAGGTAACGTGCCCTAAGAGATGGGACCTGGATCATACCTCTTCTGCTATTGGAAAGGAATGATATAGCTACATAGTTTTTCTCTTTTTAAAAGCCTTTCTCTGAAAAGTAAATAGAGAGAAGACGTGATGGAAACAATTGAGAGGATTCTAATTTTTTAATGTGCTTTTTAGGCATCTCTATTAACTTTTGTTTGGCACATTGTATATTGGTGGAAAGTTTATGCTAGGAATCCCAGCACTAAGATATGTTGAATTACTTATGTGAACTTCTAATGAAACATATTGAATCAAAACATGACTAAACAATAAAAACCTAATTCAGAACATTTAATGCAACTATTTTCCTATCCTTTTGGAGTCTTTCAGATACCACAACAGGTGGAACAATGAGATATGATGATATCAGAAAAGAGAGGAGGACTGTGATTTTGAGGGAGTTGTATTTTGAGAGATATGTATTAAGGCAAGCCACTTGCTTGCTTGATTTATTTATTTTATTTATTTGTTTGTTTTGTCAAGCATTATAAGATAATAAATATAAGTACATACAAGATTATGCATACATGAAATGGATAGAAATAAATGGGGTTGTTAGGACAGGGACAGTAGGCATGATGGCGCGCTTACAGATCTCTTAGGAATGGGGTGAGGTCAACAGTAAACAGTCTAAGGTTAAAGTTGTGGAGGTTTGGGGAATAAACCCACTGAGTCAGGTAACACATTCCAGACATTGGCCACTCTGTTGCTGAAGTCATATTTTCTGCATTGGGTTTGGTACGGTTTACCTTAAGTTTGTATCTATTGTGTGCTCATGTATTGTTGCGGCTTCTCTATGAATTATATCTGAAAGAGGAGTCTCAACATATTATAGTTGTCCTCTCCCTCCATCAAGAGATGGTATGATTTCAGAGGCTTAGAGGACCACCAAAGGGCTTTGAGGTCCTACTCGTTATTGCTTTAAATGCCTTCTTCTTTGTAGCTGATCAAATTCCATTGGGAGTCCTTCTGTTGTCTAGTTTTAATTCCCCTCAGCTTCTTTATAGTACCTCCGCCCCCCCCCCCCCCATGTTCCTTCTAGCCCTTGCATTTCTCTGCATCCCTATAAACTTTAGGAAGGCTGTCCTAAGAAGGAGGGAACATATTCTGCAGCAAGAATCCAACCCAGAGACTAGGGTGTCTATTAGCATATGGACATGGTTACTACAGTTTGTTGCATGACAGGAAGCTGCAGGAAAGTACACTGCCCCTGGCCTGTCTGCAGACAACAGGAAGGGATTCAACAACATATACAATAGATGAAAAGGAAAGTGGTTTGGTTTCTGGTATGAGTCTCAGGATATTGTCAGACATCCAGCAAAGAGGTCAAGAGAAGTAGATTGTGTATACTTTCTATTTATGTATCTCTCACAACATTTAAAATGAGAAATCATGCATCTGTCCTGTAATGCTGCCAATGACCTTGCAGAAAAGGGAAATAAAGATTTCTTTCTGACTTATTGTCATGCATGATGCAGAAGTATCTACCCATCTAGTGATCCAAGTCACTTTGGATAGTGAGATGGGTGGCATATAAATTTAATAAATAATCCATTACAGTAGGTGAGCAATGTGAGGCCACAATGTTTCCTGTCATGTTGAGATAAGACATAATTAAAACCTAGAGCAGGGGTAATCAACCTTTTTATACCTACCGCCCACTTTTGTATCTCTGTTAGTAGTAAAATTTTCTAACCGCCCACCGGTTCCACAATAATGGTGATTTTATGAAAACCTAATGAAAATGTTTAAATAATGCTATGAATTTTTTTAAAAAAAGTCAATTAAATTTTAAAAAAAGGAAAGTGCTTTAGTATCGGACAAAACGCCTACCACCCACCATGAAAGCTGGAACGCCCACTAGTGGGCAGTAGGGGCCAGGTTGACTACCACTGACCTAGAATATGCTCTAGTATAGGTTTAACAGAGTGCAGGAGAGAAAGGCAATTAACCAACTTTTTAGAAAGATATAACCCCCCCCCCCAACACACAAATAAATGCCTGAAACTATCCATTTTGCTCCTGGATGCTTAAAAATGCTAAAATACATCTGGCAGCTATCAAATGCTGACTAGTTTGAAAGAATATTTGATGCTGCCCTCAGAACAATAGAGTCCTCTACTATTCCAATTTTCAAGTACATGTTGAACACAGTTGCCCTAGCAAACATTATGAAGACTTGAAATTAGTGAGTTAATCTGTTAGGTATGGCAATATCCTATATACTGCGAAAAGCAGCCCTAATAAAATCCTTAGGAATAGATTTGACTAATGTGCTTTCTGAGGGGTGGGTGGAGAGATAGAGAGATAGAGAGGGGGAGAGAGAGAGAGAGAGAGAGAGAGAGAGAGAGAGAGAGAGAGAGAGAGAGAGAGAGAGAGAGAGAGAGAGAGAGAGAGAGAGAGAGAATGAGAATATTAATATGAATATTTGTCAGACAGAAGAAGGCTTCTGGCCAAAGGCTAGCCAAACTGTTAGAATTATTATGAAAATGGGGGAGTCAGCTAAGAAAAATAAATGCATCAGAACAGTGTAGCTCTTAAGCCTGTGTTTTTTATCAAGTAATATAAATGGCTACTTAATCAAACTATTGTTTGATATGAAAATATTCTAGGCGAGGGTTGCTTCCTCCCTTTAATTTTCAGTTGGCTTTGATGTATGGTCTCCATGAAACTGTGGCCAGACATCATCTTTTGATTTGTTTTTTTGTGTGTGTCAGGATTATAAATGAATTCATATAATAATTGTTTCTAAGAGTACAAAAGGGACATACTGGCTTAATTTTGACTCTACCCATAGTAAGAGTAGACTGTCAGTATGGCTCACTTGCTAGCTCATGTCTTTTGGATAACATTTAGTGAAGGAGATGGAATGTGGCCCTGTGATAGTATTTCTTCTACTTCCTGTTCCTGTTGCCTAGGGAAATATTGCCACAAAAGATTGTTCTATGTAAGAAAGTGATATTAATCAGAGGTTGGTAGCATCTTACTATGATGTACTGTTTGTTGGAAAGATCATTTGACATTACTATTTTCACCAAGGGCAAAGCTTACTTAGGAAGGAGGCTGTTCACCATGTGACTGAATTTAAGATTGGCTATGTAAGTAAGACTGAATCTTTAACTTTTAGCAGCTTTTCAAACTGAGGATATCATCCAATATAGGACTGTCCTTTCATAACTCTTTAAAAAGAGAATTATATATTTTTTTAAAAAAATTGTGACATGGTTATACATAAAGCTGTGCCTCAGCCCAATAAATGAGATTAAGAAAGTACAGGACAAATAGTCCTCACTTAATGATGGCTATTGGAACCAGCAGGTCCATTACTAAGAGAAATGGTGGCACATGTCTTAGACTGCAGTATTGCAGGCTAATTCCGCCGATTGCCACTGTTTGGTCCTCATCAGCTCAAAGTTGACTCAGCCTTCCATCCTTTTGATGTTGGTAAAATGAGGACCCATATTGTTAGGGGCAATATGCTGACTCTATAAACTGCTTAGAGACGGCTGTAAAGCACTATGAAGCAGTATATAAGTCTAAATACTATTGCTATTGCTAAGTGAAACAGTTGTAAAATACAATGTCATATCACCATGCCAACTTAGGACATTAGGCTAAGTCTACATGGCTTCCCCACTAGCTTTACTTGTTGGAAGCTGGCAGAGAAGGTGCCAATCGCCAAATGCCCAAATTGCAATCATGAGACCATGGGGATGCTGCAATGCCTGCAACAATAATCATAGAGTGCCCTTATTCAGTGCCATCATTATGTCAAATTGAATATATTACTTATATATATTCAAAGAAAATTGATTGCATTTAAAGACAGGTCACAGGAGTGCATAGTTCTTATGAAACAGTGGGTTAATTTTATTTCTACTTGCAAAAATATAAATTTCTTCTGCCACATTTCTGCAGTATTTAAATAGCTACCATTAATAAAATAACAAGTCAATAAATAAGTTGCAAACAAATGCATTTGCTAAGGTAGTCTATTATGAAATTCTATGTATAACTAAGGAAATCATAATTTCACTATCTGTCTAGACAAAACACCAGATGCCTATAAAAGAGACCAGATGTCAAGAAGTTTTGGCCACATCTTTAAACAATAGGAAGTAAAAGTCTTTAATTCACATTATTCATATCAGCCTCACATCCTGAATCAGCACACAGTACATGCAGATATTTAGGTTCTGAATGTTACTGGAAACTTGGAAGAACAATATGGGCCTTGCTGAAGTGTTATAAATGCCATCTCTTTTAATCCGATTGCCCCAAACTAAATACATTTTGTCTTTAAACTTCCATCCTGCAAAGTAGCATGGATAATTGGAGAAGGATAGATTGATAGATAGCTATATTTCATTTTTATCTGAAAAACCTACACTGAAAAACCTACATTTGGACAGCATGAAGATTTGGATCATGAATACAAAACCTGTCTCTACCATCCTGCTCAATGTGGCAGGATGGGCATATTCTAGGTACCAGTAGTTAAGGAGTGTTAGCTGGTGGGGTTCCACCTCTCTGATATGTGCCTCCTGGTTTTAGAGTGTGGTACCAATCATGACAAACCAGGGCAGAGGCAAAGGTATGTCTCTTGTCATTTGTAAGTCTTTGGTGGCCACTAGGGGGTCTAGGGATCTGGCTGTGTTACAGTGGTTCTCCTTCCTTCACAATTGGTTCCAGTCAGTGTTGGTGGAGGAAGAAAGGCTGAGCCATAGGCCCCTGAAATTATTGTGGAGGTCATCTGTCAGTGTAGGGTATGGTATCATCAGTAGGAGGATGTTACCCAGTTATATCCTAACCAGACAGGCTGATGCTGTGGCAGTGCTAGAAAGGTATGGATGGGGAGGAACTGGCTTCAACTCAACCATGGCAAGACAAAGTGCTTTGGCCTGCAGGTCTAGATGAAATGTCACCTCTGATTTTGGACAAAGTGGTCAGAGTGCTCTAGATTGAGCGGATGTGCAATTTAGTGATCCTTCTAGAGTTATGGCTCCCACTTGAGGAGCAAGCAACAGTTATGGCTGGTGGGGAGGGGGAGCAGGGGCTTTGGCAGATTCATGTTGTGCACCAGTTGCACTTCTTTCTGGATCAGAATGCCTTGTTCAAGGTAACTCCTGCCTTGGTCACTTCCCATTTGGACTACTTCAATACCATTTCCTTGGGGCTGCCCTTGAAGGCCGCCCAGAAGTTGCAAGAAGTCCAGAGTGCACAGTGATGAGTGCTTAGGTTTAACCATGTAACAACTCTGCAGCACGAGCTGCACTGGCTTCCAGTTTCCTTACAGGTGACATTCAAAGTGCTGCATAGCACAGGGCCAAATTATCCATGGGACCTTCTCTCCCTAAGGTCATCGATCTATCCTAACAATTTAGAAAAGGTTGGCATACTCCTAGCCTCTTCCCTTAAACATTGCCATATTATGGAATCTAGAAAGCATTTCTTTTCCTTTGGATATTCTTCCCACTGAGGTCTGTTAGGCTCTCCACCCTACTAACCTCCCAAAAAAGCACTGAAGATCTGGTTTTTTTCCCCAAGCACTCAGTTAGGATAAGATTGATGAGGACTTAGTGATGGACGACATGTGAAAGTTTACTTGGTGCTAGGTTTTAAAGTTTGTGATTTTAATAGATAAATAAAATTTAAATAAATAAGCAAGCTTCCAAGGTTGAGAAACCCTGGGCTAGTTATTTTTAAAGGAAGTAAGAATTTGGGATCTGGAGCAAAATGTCTTAAAATAGATTCTGTTTCAATCCTCCTCTTATCTCTGTTCTTGATACCTTACTAAGTCTGAGCTGCGGTCTCAACTGCCCTAATTTGTCTTTTCTGCCAGACCACTTTGTAAGTAGTCTGTCTAGCTGTCTTTTTATCTTTTGTAGTCAAAGGGGGAAAATGACCTCAAAGAGCAAGCAGGTCAGGCCACTGGTCCTTTCTTTAACTCTTAGCAAAACCACAGAATTAGTTGAAAGAGAGTATATTAGGAAGGTTCATTTTAGGTTATAAACGTCTGTCATAACATTTTCCTGTCAGTGCAAAATTTGATCTGAATGGACATGTGCATGTATACACCATTCCAAGATCAACCTTACAATGAACTCATATTTCCCCAAACATTGCCATGCAAGAGTGTTTCCCAATCTTGGTTAACTATAAGACATGTGGATTTCTATTCCCAGAATTCCTCAGCCAGCATGGTCATAACGTATCAAAATGCCTGAAGCAAAAATCTTCATATATTTACTTTCTAAGGGAGGCTGTACAATGAGAATTATTGAATGAGCAGAACACCACACCAATTTAATAATAGGGTCTGTACAAGCTCAGCATAAGCACTGCATTTTTCATTGAAGTCTGAACAGCAGATCTGAAAGTCTGTCTGAGGCATAACCATATTTTCAGAGGGATCTTCCTGGTTTACTTGTCCTCAAATGTAGGCCAGATGTCAAGATCCAATAGCCATCCTAGATATATAACTACACTGGTGCTTAAGGTAAAGGTAAAGGTTCCCCCGCACATGTGTGCTAGTCATTTTCGGCTCTAGGGGCAGTGCTCATCTCCATTTCAAAGCCAAAGAGCCAGTGCTGTCTGAAGACCTTTCCATGGTCATGTGGCCGGCATGGCTAAATGCCAAAGGCACACAGAGCACTGCTACCTTCCCACCAAAGGTGGTTCCTATTTTTCTGCTTGCATTTTTTACCTGCTTTTGAACTGCTAAGTTGGCAGAAGCTGGGACAAGTAACGGGAACTCACTCCGTTATGCGGCACTAGGGATTCAAACTGCTGAACTGCTGACCTTCTAATCAACAAGCTCAGCATCTTAGCTAACAACAACAACAACAACTAAATTATTTTCATACGTAGCTTTGTGCATTTGGCAGTCAGTCTACAACCAACCAACATGCATTTAAGAAAGAATCATATTTTGAAGCACTGCAGCTCAGTCAAAGAGAGCCCTTCGTGTTTTGGAGCAAGCATTTCTGCTGCTGATTAAAGCCTTTCCATGAACACCGTGACTCACATACTTCCACAAGAACATATGAATCAGACCAAAGGAAAGCTATAATACAGAATTAAACAATTTCTTTTGAATGCTCAAGTTGTACAATTTCATGAAAGGAGAGCCTTGCTTCCTCCAGTAGATGCCTGGATGCTTCAGAGGCAGCCACGTGAAGGACAGGAGTGCAATAATATCTTGTGTTTCCTAGGAATTGGTATTCAGCAGTCTGCTGCCCCCCAAACTGAAGATCCTTTGTGAGTTTTCATCATAAGCCTCCTTTAAGGACATTTAAATATTTTGATATCATATTTTGCCGATTTCCAGCACTTTCACTTTTTGATACAGGAATCAAGTACAAAATTTTACATGTCTTTGCACCACTGATTTATTTAAAAGCTTGGCTACTGGCAATTTCCTTTAGTTTTCTTTTTTAAAATATAGATTAAAAAAGGAATGCATACATTTTTCTAATAAACCATATAATGGTAATCAATACAAATGCATTTTTAAAGTATTTGTATATTTTATATATTGTATAATACATTTAAATATATAAAGAGCTGTAGTGGCGCAGTGGTTAGAAAGTATTACTGCAGGTTAATTCTGCTGACTGCCAGCAGTTTGATTCTCACCACCTCAAGGTTGACTTAGCCTTCTGTGTTTCTGAGGTCAGTAAAATGAGGACCCTGATTGTTGGGGGGCAATATGCTGACACTGTAAACCACAGAGAGGGCTGTGAAGCTCTGTGAAGCACTAAGTGCTTTTGCTATATAATATATAAATATACATATAGCAAGAATTTCATTTGTCCTATTTCAACAATATTTCCAGAATGATAGAAAGGTTGTGCAATTCAGCTTCAATGTTCTTGATGCTGTTTCTTGGTTCCAATAGTTAAAATGATTCCTATTTCTTTTCTGCACCAATGAGAGATTGAGGGAAAGAATAGAAGTTCAGTGGGTAATAGATTCTACATTTAATTCCAGCTTCTCCAAATTGGCCTGGAAAGATTCCTGAATGAACTCTTAGGGAACTAGTACTGATTAGCTAGTCAATGCTAGTAGGAAGCAGGAAGGAGCAGTGTGTGCCTAGGTCTGTTACTGAGTATATTCAGTGCCACATCAGAAGCCACCCAGATTGCTCTGCTGAAACATAATAGTAAAATTGTTTCTTTTTATCAGTATAATCACCCTCATTCACTTTTCTTTAAAAAGTCCCAGAAAAGAAATAACTATTTTTCCTTTAAAACCCAGTCCCATCCCTCAAAATGTATTTTCATTTTCAAATAGGGAAATGTTTTTTGACCCCTGTTAATGTTGGAGAATCATTTTAAATTACCTCCTATGGCCCGAAGAGGCTGATATAACCATAATCAATTTCTAGAAAAATGGACCAGCTCTTTGGATTTTTCTTATGGTCACATCCCCATGCATTCTGTTGAAGTGGCAAACAAGTACAGAAGTATGAATTGTTGCTCTCCTGATGGCTAAAAATTATTCTGCCTCGATTTTGATATGGGACATGGTAAGGAGTGTGTTTGATGGCTTTCCTTGGTTGTGTTGCCCCTGCCACAATCTCAACAGCCAGTGGGAAAACCCACCACCAGGCATTCTCCTTAATGCATGATGGGTGTAGGTGATTGCAGATGGATGTTTTAGTCACCTTTCAAGTTGCCTAAGTGACAGGTTACTGACATGAAGGTGCTGCTGAGCTGATATTTATGCTAACCTTGTGTCTAATAATATCCTGGATGACAAGAGAGTCAGTGCAAACAGAAACAGGAAAGGCGAAGCTTCTTCTTGATGTTTTGAGAGAGCTCCTTCCCACTTCACCCAGCACTTCTCCTTCACCCAACTTCCTTTTCACATGGGCTATTTTGAGGGCTAGGTGCTACAAAAGGGCACTAGATGAACATCTAGAAATAGACCGAGTGAAAAGTCACCAATGCAGTGGAAGAGTGTGAGGAAATGTTCTTCTTCCCACATCACTTCCTGCTTCTCGGCAGGCAGAACTTGACAATTTCACCCCAATTCCAATATATTCCAAGGCATTATAAAACCACGACAACAATGGCAGTACATGGAATTAGCCAGGGGAGTAGATAAAATGCTGGATTTGAAATATGAGGCAGAGGTGGGTTCCTCTGGCGCATGTGCGGGAAGATGGCTGCCGAGCTTTTCGCTCCGGCTCGGTCTGCTTGAGAAATAGCCTGCAGAAGGTGGAACTCCGGGCCAGGAACCTGGTTTCGCTGCCAGAAGACACAGGAACCCCCCAGAATACCCGTGCCAGCAGCGTATTGGAGAGACTTGCCACCCCAGAGCTGCTAGGCATGGAAGACGCGGAAGACGCGGAAGACATCAAAAACGCTGGGGGTGAGGCGGAGGCTGCTGACACTTCCGGTGCTGCTCGGGGAAGCTGCCGACACTAGCGCGGCTTGGGAGATGCTGTGGCCAGGCGTCCGCGAGATTCCTTGCTGGAGCTGCTTTACCGGCTGCTGGAGACCATCATGCCCTGGGGGCTGAGGGCGCTGCGGCTGCCTGGAGTGGGGTGGCCCCCAGGGGCTGGGTGGTTTGCTTGCTTGCGCCCGCCATTGAAGGCAGCGGTGGTGAGACCCCTCCTGAAGAAGCCATCTCTAGATCCAGCCATTTTGAATAACTACCGTCCAGTCTCCAACCTTCCCTTTGTTGGGAAGGTTGTTGAGAAAGTGGTGGCCTTTCAGCTCCGACGGTCCTTGGATGAAGCCGATTATCTGGATACCTTTCAGTCAAGATTCAGGCCTGGCTACAGCACGGAAACTGCTTTGGTCGCACTGACCGATGATCTCTGGAGAGCCAGGGACAGAGGTCATGCCTCCGTCCTAGTGCTTCTTGACCTCTCAGCGGCCTTCGATACCATTGACCTTCTGCAGCGGTTACGGGAGGTGGGGGTGGGAGGCACCGTTCTTCGGTGGTTCTCCTCCTACCTCTCGGACAGGTTGCAGTCGGTGTTGGTCGGGGGGCAGAGGTCGATCTCTAGGCCCCTGAAATATGGGGTGCCGCAGGGTTCGGTCCTGTCCCCCCTCCTGTTTAACATCTACATGAAGCCATTGGGTGAGATCATTCTGCGGCACGGGATAAAATACCATCAGTATGCGGACGATACCCAGTTGTATCTGTCTGCCCTGTGCCAACTCAGTGAAGCGGTTGACGTGATGTGTCAGTGCCTGGAGGCTGTTAGGGTCTGGATGGGGGTAAACAAGCTTGCGCTCAATCCAGGCAAGACTGAGTGGCTGGTGTGTTTCCCTCCCAAAAATTGGCTAAGTATTCCATCGCTCAGGCTGGGGGGGTGAAATTCTATGCCCCTCAGACAGGGTTCACAATTTGGGGGTCCTCCTGGATCCACAGCTATTTTAGTATTTAGTATTTTATTAAGGATTTATATGCCGCCCTTTTCCCTGAGGGGACTCAGGGCGGCTTACAACAATGAAGGGAAGGGAGTGCAAGACAAGACTTGAAAAAAAGAATCGTGATTAAAAGAAATTAAACCATAAAAATACAACATTCACTCAACATTCGGGCGGGGTGAGAAATAATCCTATCCCCAGGCCTGACGGGATAGCCAGATCTTGAGGGCTGTGCGGAAGGCCTGGACTGTGGTGAGGGTACGGATCTCCACGGGGAGGTTGTTCCATAATGTCGGAGCTGCAACAGAGAAGGCTCTCCTCCGCGTAGTCGCCAGTCGGCACTGGCTGGCGGATGGAATTCGGAGGAGGCCTACTCTGTGCGATCTGATGGGACGCAGGGAGGTGATTGGCAGGAGGCGGTCTCTCAAATAGTCAGATCCACTACCATGGAGCGCTTTATAGGTAGTAAGTAAGACCTTGAAGTGCACCCGACGATCCACAGGTAGCCAGCGCAGCTCACGGAGGATTGGTGTAATATGGGCGAACCGTGGTGCGCCCATAATCACTCGCGCGGCCGCGTTCTGGACTAGCTGAAGTCGCCGGATGCTCTTCAAGGGCAGCCCCATGTAGAGCACATTGCAGTATTCCAGCCTAGAGATCACAAGGGCTCGAGTGACTGTTGTGAGAGCCTCCCGGTTCAGGTAGGGCCGCAACTGGCGCACCAGGCGAACCTGGGCAAATGCCCCCCTGGTCACAGCCGACAAGTGGTGGTCAAAACTCAGCTGTGGGTCCAGGAGGACTCCCAAGTTGCGGACCCTGTCTGAGGGGAACAGATTTTGCCCCCCCAGCCTGATCGATGGAACGTCAGCCAAATTTTTGGGAGGAAAACACAACAGCCACTCGGTCTTTTCCGGGTTGAGTACCAGTTTGTTAGCTCTCATCCAGTCTTTAACAGCCTCAAGGCCCCGGTTCATCACGTCCACCGCTTCATTGAGTTGGCACGGGGCGGACAGATACAACTGCGTATCGTCCGCATATTGATGGTACTTAATCCCGTGCCTCCGAATGATCTCGCCCAGCGGTTTCATGTATATGTTAAATAGCAGGGGGGACAGAACCGAGCCCTGCGGCACCCCACAGGTTAGGGGCCTCGGGGACGATCTCTCCCTCCCCACTAACACCGACTGCGACCTGTCTGAGAGGTAGGAG
Source organism: Thamnophis sirtalis (assembly GCF_051295495.1). NCBI lineage: Eukaryota > Metazoa > Chordata > Lepidosauria > Squamata > Natricidae > Thamnophis > Thamnophis sirtalis. The sequence goes on along the minus strand of NW_028261386.1, from coordinate 43,412,331 downwards.
GAGAACCACTGTAAAACAGTGCCGCCCACCCCCACCTCCCGCAGTCGTCGCAGAAGGATACCATGGTCGATGGTATCGAAAGCCGCTGAGAGGTCGAGGAGAACCAGGATGGACGCATAGCCTCCATCTCTGGCTCTCCAGAGATCATCGGTCAATGCGACCAAAGCGGTTTCAGTGCTGTAACCGGGCCTGAAGCCAGACTGGAAGGGGTCAAGATAGTTAGCTTCCTCCAAGGTACGCTGAAGCTGTAAGGCCACCACCTTCTCAACAACCTTCCCCAGAGAGGGGAGGTTGGAGACTGGACGATAGTTGTTAAGAATTGCTGGATCCAAGGACGGTTTCTTCAGGAGGGGCCTCACCACCGCCGCCTTAAGCGCGGTGGGGAGGTGTCCCTCCCGAAGAGAGGCGGTGACAACCGCCTGGATCCAGCCTCGTGTCACCTCTCTGCTGTTGGCAGTCAGCCAGGAGGGACACGGGTCCAGTATACAGGTGGAGGAACTCACAGCTCGCATAGCCTTGTCCACATCCCCAGAGGCAACATCCTGAAACTCAACCCAGAGATGGTCTACCAAGTTGTTCCCCTGTGTCCCGGCTGGATCTGCGGGGGTGGAGTCCAGTTCCGATCGAAACCGAGCAATTTTGTCCGCCAAGAACTGACTATATTCCTCAGCCTTACCCTGCAGGGGGTTCCCCGTCTCCCTCCTATTTAGGAGGGAGCGGGTTATCCTGAACAGGGCGGCTGGGCGAGACTCGGCGGACGCTACCAAGGAGGCAATATGTGATCTTTTGGCAGTTCTCAATGCCCAAATATACTCCTTGGTGCAAGCTGTCAACAGTGCTCGGTTCGATGCGGACCTATCGGACCTCCACAGGTGCTCTAGGCGTCTCCTCCGGCGCTTTATCTCACGGAGCTCCTCGGTAAACCAAGGGGGTCTCCGCGAGCCGCTGACCCGGAGGGGCCGTAGTGGCGCAATTCGGTCCAGAGACTCTGATGCCGCCGAGTGCCAGGCCGCAGCAATAGTCTCCGCCGAACTGTGGGCGAGAGCATCTGGAATGACCCCAAGCTCCGTCTGGAACCTAACAGGGTCCATCAGTCGCCTGGGGCGGAACCACCTGGTCGGTTCCTCCTCCCCACGGTGGGGGTTTGGCCTCCGGAAGTCTAGCCTCAGTAGGTAGTGGTCTGACCACGACAGGGGAATGGTCTCATTTCCCCTCAGACCAAGATCATAACTCCACTGCTCCGAGAGGAATACGAGGTCGAGTGTATGTCCCGCCAAGTGGGTAGGGCCTCGAATTACCTGGGTCAGGCCCATGGCTGTCATGGAAGCCATGAACTCCTGCGCTCCATCAGAGTGTTCACCGAGCGAAGGCAGATTGAAGTCCCCCAGAACCATTAGTCTAGGGAACTCAATTGCTAGCTCGGCTATTGACTCGAGGAGCGCAGGGAGGGCCGCTGTAACGCAGTTGGGAGGCAGGTACGTTAGCAGCAAACCCGCTTGACCCTTGAGGTCCAACTTCACTAGCAGGGACTCACACCCGGCAAGCTCCGGAGCAGGGATCCTACGAGGAGCTAAAGACTCCCGGACTACAATAGCCACACCGCCACCCCTTCCCTGAGCTCTCGGCTGATGAAGCACCTGAAACCCGTCTGGGCACAGCTCTACGAGGGGGACTCCTCCCTCCGTGCCCAGCCATGTTTCAGTAATACATGCCAGGTCTGCCCTCTCGTCTACAATCAAGTCCCGGACGAGGGGAGCCTTATGAATAACAGACCTGGCATTTAGCGACAGCAGCCTGAGACCAGGGTCCTGATCGCTCACGCCATCTGACCTTGGAGTGGGACTCATAGGGCCGGAAGGAGGGATCTCTGCGATATAGCGAACCCTCCTTCCCCGATAATGGCCAGCCCTAAAGTCCCCGCCATATCTGCCTCTCCCTGTTATGACCGCAATGCTCCGACTCTCTCCCGTGGGCATAATTCCCCCAACCACCCCAATGGCCCCCGCTTGCCCCGCCAGGTCCTCCGAATCAGAAGAATTGCTAAGTTAAGAATTGCTGGATCCAAGGACGGTTTCTTCAGGAGGGGCCTCACAGCTGACCTTAGAACATCATTTATCGGCTGTGACCAGGGGGGCATCTGCCCAGGTTCGCCTGGTGCACCAATTGCGTCCCTACCTAAACTGGGAGGCACTCGCAACAGTCACTCATGCCCTTGTGACCTCAAGACTGGACTACTGCAATGCGCTCTACATGGGGCAGCCCTTGAAGAGCATTCGGAGACTTCAGCTCATCCAGAATGCAGCCGCGCAAGCAATTGTGGGTGCACCTCGGTACACCCACTTTACACCTATCCTCCGCAAGCTGCACTGGTTACCGATTGGTCTCCGGATACGTTTCAAGGTGCTAGTCGTCACTTATAAAGCCCTTCATGGTATTGGACCTGGGTATTTGAGAGACCACCTGCTGCCAATTACCTCCCAAAGGCCCATTAGATCCCACAGATTAGGCTTCCTTCAGGTTCCATCTACTGGCCAATGTCATCTGGCTACTACCCAGGGGAGGGCCTTTTCTGTGGCTGCTCCAGCCCTTTGGAATGAGCTCCCCGCAGAGATTCGGACCCTCACTTCTCTCCAGGCCTTCCGTAAAGCCGTTAAAACCTGGCTGTGCCGGCAGGCCTGGGGTTGATGAGTTCCCTTCCCCTCTCGAATTGTGTGACTGTTGATTGTCTTTTAAATTCCCTTGTACCTTTTTGTTGTATTTCCTTTGTGTTTACCTTCCCCCCCCCCCTTGGGTTTGTGAGCCGCCCTGAGTCCCTCAGGGAATAGGGCAGCATATAAATAAAATAAACCTTCAAACCTTCAAATAATAAAGACAGTAGAAAGCATGGCCACACGAGCCTCTTGTTGACAAAAAGCAGTGGAAAAACCCATATGCATTTAGAACACAAGCCGCTAGAAAAACTGGCAGAATCTTCTTTTGGTTGGTCTAAATTGACAAGAGCATCAGGCCTTTCCCCCACTTCTCTTTAAAGACAAGCCTGATTCTCTTTCAAACATATTTAAGTCTGACTCTTTTTCAAACATTTAAACACAGATCTAAGCCAAAGAGTTCTAAGCCTGTGTGTAAAATGGAGTTCATATAATGCTAAAAGGGCCAGTCAGGCATTAGGCAGACAGAAGCTTCTGTGGGAGGCAATATCTTGTCCCTCCTGCACATCAAGCCAAAACAATTATTAAGAGCAGTGCCCAGTAACATCATTATTTTGAAGGAGGCATTCTTCGAAATAACCTGGCCCCTTGCCATTTAAAACTTTAAAGGTGATAACCAGAACCTTGAATTACCTTTGGAAAGCAACTGGAAGGCAACTTAATCTTAATGCAATATAAGTCATACATGACTATAATTATCTTAAAGTTGCTGATATAAATTCAGACCAGAAATGAATGTGTTTAGAAAGAGAAGACAGGATGGTTGTGGGTAAAGAGCTCCAGGCTTTTGATGGATAGATACACAAGGCAAAGTCTGGATGACATTTCTTTAGCCTCCTCCCTCTACACTTACATCCATTATTATTTTTTGGTCCACTGTTTCTCCTATTCCGAAGGGCAGCTCTCCCACAAGCAGAGATCTCTGATGGTAGAACAGCTGCTAATGCTCAATGATGTGTGTAAAAATCTAACTGGATCAGGACCATATTTTATGTATGTGCAAACAATATGAAAAATGTCTTGCAAATACTAAAAAGAGGCTTAACACACACACCACTCTTTCTCTCTCTAACCAAAGCTTAATATTTTCTCCTTGGAATGTTCTCAAATATTTCCTTAGCGTGCATGCAGCTTATCAAACTGCATTTATTTTGTTAAATATTATCAAAGCTCTCTCCTTTCACAGTGTTTTACATAGCAGAGTTAACACACAAGGACAAACTATTCCCCATTGCCCTTCATTATTCCTCATTAACTGACTCAGCGTCAATTTAAAACATTTGGAGCTGTTTAAATCTCTTCTAACTGGCATTTTTTAAAAATCTTCACCCACAATACATTTATTAATGGAAAAACAGCAGACATAAAATATGTAGTAAATCCTCATGTGTTAGCCAGCTGCTTGGAAGAATGAATAGAGTGTATGTTGCATATAAAAATTTCAAAAAGAGCTGTAATGTAGAAACTCAAGGTTTATTTTCAAGTATTATGCAAGTGCTACTTTGGGAAATTAGCTAAGCCCTAGATTTCAGCAAATCGCTTTCAGCAGATAATTTTCTTAATTAATTAAGTTTAGTTTTGGCTTCTGAGTTAATCATTGACATGCCACTGGATACACCACTATTTTTTGATTGTTGATTTTTAATCTTTGGCTTGCTTTGAAGGAAGTTGCTATTCCATCATCTTAGAACAATTTGATGTGCTAATGGATTCAGTGTGTTCTACTTGTTCAAAAGTTTCCACTTTTATTCTAGATCATTTAGTAACATTTATAAAGAAAGAAAAAAGGGAGAGCAGACATTTCACATACATGGGGTCTAAGGCAATTTGCTGCGACTGACTTGATCTCACCAATTCGCCTCGGGCAACTCACTATAGCACAACTCACCCTGGCCGATTTACCACGGGACAATTTACCATGGGAAATTCAATGCAGGATAATCCAAGTGAGAGAGAAGTGGATTGCATTAGGCCTTGTCATGCCTTAGGGTTGAACCTTTTCAAGTTAGAAGTCCTCGGAGATGGGGTGAGCTGCAATTCTACTTGTCCCTTTCTTGAGTTATCCTGAATTGAATTGTCCTGCTGTGAGTTGGCCAGAGCAAGATGGCCGGGGGCAAATCAGCCACAGTGAAATGGCCGAGATGAGATGGCAAATCAGCTGTGATAAGTTGTCCCATTCTGACATGCATGATAGAACACTGACTCTCCCCCTTTACTGTTGAAGACACAGGCAATTTTGTATAGTGATCAGGGCTGGCTGGACGAAGGCATCACAGATTCAAATCCCAATTGAATTATGGATAACTTTGAAATACCTTGAATCAGTCACAATCTCTCACTTTGGCTCAATTTATAACATGTGAGGGCAAAAGATGGGGTGTTTAATAAACATGTATGTGCTATATTCTCACAAATATAGCACATCAAAACATGACCTTGGTCCTAAATGGGACCAGGCTATCCGAGGGACTGCCTCTCCCCAGTTACATAAGTCTGCCCCAAACATATTTTGACACTTCCTGTACCAACAGCTAGGGACCTACATTTTGTGGGTCCCAGGAGACCTGCTTCCTCTGCCTGCCTTATGGAACCCCCCCCCATTAGATTAGCTGCACCCCCTTTGATTTTTAGGAACACATTCAAAATCTGGTTATGTTATTGCATATACGTATATAAGTAATTGTACATGTGTGTGTATGATGGTTTCAAACTGAGCCAATTTTAAATTTCAATATTTCAAATCAGTAATCTAAACTTATTGAAATGTGGAACTGGAAAAAAAACACCCATATATGACAGCAAAAGCAATTCATAAAACCAAGTCTTTGATGACATCTAATGGCCATCCAGAGTTTTGCAACCTAGATACAGGTTGACTGTATCTAGGTTTGAATGACCAAGAAGAAATCATCATTGGAGTTAAAAATAGCCATAGAAACAAATATCAGAATCCCTGCAGTAAAAAAAAAACATGCACAGAGAGTCACAGGCTGATTCTGTGGACTGTTTGGGTGTAAGAAATTGTGAGAAGTGATGAAGCAAATCTATTTTTAAAGTCACTAACTTGATTTGAATGAATCAAAAGCAATGGTTTAATGGATTAATCTAAATTTCCCCAACCCCCTTTTTATAACTGTTTCCATTTTCAAATAAACACTGTACTTTCATCCAATTTGGGAACTACAGTTAGAAATAAAATACATGGTTTAATCTTGACTTATTTGGACAAACAGTAGCTTGAACTAAACAGTTCAGTAGCTGTTTTCAATCGTCTCCCATTTTCAATTCATTTTCATTTCCTCAGATGAACTGAAAATAAAATGGAACTGCATGCTTCTTGTGATCACTTAGAAGAGAAGAGGGCAACCTGGGAAAACTGCTTAATGTTCAGGCCACATCCCTGAACTACAATATAGCTGAATGTGGCCTTCATAAAATCAGTTTTCAACGTGCCAAATTTGCTTTTAAGACACAGAGATTCAGAATGAGATCCTAAGGAATCTGCTTTAGAAGTTAAGCTTTAAGGCCAATAAAACTTAATTTTACTTGATTTAATTTGGACTTTAATTCTATTTCTGCCTACTATTCACCTCCTCCAAAGGGTATGTTTCTTCAAATTGTTTCTAGAATGGATGGTGTTCAAACATTGTTTACTAGTTCTTCTAGATTAATGTCTTTCATTAAATCATAATATATTGCCTCATGTATTGCCCATGGTTTTCGCTTTCAGCACTCATAAGGAGCTCAGGAGGTATTTATCAAGAACACAGCTGATGATTTACTGTTCAGGTTCTGCTGAATTCCTTCAGGAACTGTCCTTTCAACCTCTGACCATAAATTCTATATTACAAAATTGGCAGACTTTAAAGTACCTTGTTACTATGTAATGCAAAAAAAGGAAAAAAAAATCCTGAACTGAAAAGACCTACATATTTCAGGGGCAGAAATCAGTTTTGTTTTAGACATATGATCAAAATGTATAAAATAAAATGTCTAACCTTTGGGGAATGCATGGAAGAATAATAATAGTCCCTAATAAATACCATGGTATGTGCCATTCCAAAGAAATGCACAAGTCCTTGTGTTTTGTAATAGCGAAAGGAACCTTTCTCAAAATCTTTAAAGCAGTTGCATTTTTCCAGACTGACATGGGTACTTTGGAAGGTATCCCAGTCATCTTTGCACTCATAGCCACATGCAGAGTGGGGGAAGCAGAAGGAGTGATGCTTTTGAAGGATTTTCACTGATCCAATATATAGTTATCCTAGGCCAGTGATAGCAAACCTTTTCGGCACTGAGTGCCCAAACCAGAATGTGCGTGCATGCGCATGTGCCTGAGCTCCAGAAACCCAGAGACCCGCTGGCTGGCATTCACATGCCTGTTTTTTTGCTGTTTGGAGACAGTTTGGGGGCAATTTTTCAGGCTGTTTTTTATTTTTCTGCTAGTGCTGAAAAATGGCCACAAATGGCCTGAAAATTCCCCCCAAAACAGGCTGTTTTGGGGGCATTTTTGACTGTTTTCAGACCATTTGGGGGCACTCTGGCAGCTGGTGTGCAGGTGCATGCTGGAAACAAGAAGAACAGCTGGCGACGACACATGTGCCAACAGAGAGGGCTCTGCATGCCACCTCTGGCACCCATGCCACAGGTTTGCCCTTGTGGTCCTAGGCTAAAGTATTAGATTCCGCAAATTTTCACTAGTTTCTGAAAAGTGTTATCACCCAAAGAGTGAATTAATTCATAGGAAAGTTCTATGAACAGCTTATTATACCCAGGAGGCAATGTTATCTTAAAACAAGTCCAGTTTTTAGCTATCCAAGATTATAGCTAGACTGGATTTCCATCACCACATATGAAAGTAGCACTTTTAAATAGCTCATTTAGAGGATGTTGTGGGATTACTTAACTCTGGAATCTCTCAGCTAGCAGTTTGCAGGGTACCATTTTGGTGGTTACCGATCATCTGCTAGAACTCAGAAAAGGCAATTGCCAGTGATAGAAGGTAACCATTGGGCCTACTAACAGAATATGGTTGGTTGATTAAATTGAGCACACGATATTTTAAGTTTCAAGGACAGAGCTTTAACATCAAGGTGATATCCTTCCATGTAAATTCCTTTGTCAGACCTGGAAGCTATCTTCCATTGGGCCTTCAGGCCTGCCACATTTTGTACTATGGAAAATATGGAGTATGGGTGGTATATAGTCAAAATAACATTCTTTTCTCAGAGAGTCAAGGGCACTTTGCTCGGCAACGCCAGTTTTGGATGGTGCCTGATTGGACCACGTGATGGATATGTGGGTGATGGGCAGGGACTTGAACTTTCACTTTGATGGGGAAAACCTGGAAACTTTCAGATTCGGGTTTTCCCCGATGTGCCAATATGACATCTCTAATAAAATGGAACTTTGAGGAAACTCAAGCTTCGGAGTCTTCTTTCATTGTGTGTGTGTGTGGGGGGGGGGGTGTTACTTGGAACTCTGACATCCTTTTCAAATGGATAAAATTATGGTATACAGTAAAAGAGACACACCTGTCTTAGCAGTTTATGCCCTTCACCATTTCTATACCCGAAAGGAAAGTCTGGCAGAAGAAGAAGTTTTTTTCCTTGATAGGAATCAGCTCTATTTTCCCACCTCCACTGGAATTTCTGTTTGAGGGAGTTTTCTTCACCAGGGAGAATTCTCTACAAGGGAAACAAATGGTTTCAAGGCCAGGCCTCTTTGGAGGGTTGGAGGATTTTTACATGCTTGAGTGAAAGAAATTCAGTAACAGTTTCTTTCACTTACTGTCAGTCAACAGCTTGAGTTTACTGTCTCCCTCCACGTCTTATAGCCAGTAAGCTTATTCACCTCTGAGTCTAAAACTACTCAATCCCTGAGAATGAGGCTTACTTTCCAAGCAGGCCAGTGTTTTCCCTCCACCCTACCACCTTAAGCCAAGTGATAGCAAAACTGCTGTCAGAGAATGATAAGGTATGTTACTGAAATTAAGCTTCCTTACCAGTGTTGCTTTTCCCTGGGCCAGCAAATCTTCCACTGCTCCTTCTGCTTCTTATGTCCCTCTATAGCCTCATTTGGATTTGAGGTTTTTTTTTAGGATGCAGCTATCTAGTAAGTTTCAAACAGGGCACAGTAAGCATAGACAACCAATAGAAGCTTTAATTATGTTCATTAATTGATTTATAGTTTAATGCATTAGGGTCATCTGCTCAGTGGCAACTTTATGCAGTTTATAACTATTAAAATCAGAAATAAAACTTTAAAAAGCTCTAATAAAAAATAGTCATAGCAAGGGAGAAAACAATGGAATTGTGAACTAAGATATCATCATGAAATCCATGCAAATTATCAATGGTGTAATGTGACAATCCATGTCTTATATGTTCCTCCATGGCCATCCATGAAAGCAAACTTCCATCTCCAAGCAGCAACAGTTTGTGGAATAGCAATTAGTATCACTAGTAGTTATAGAAACAACATCTAATTCTGCCATATAAGCAAGTGAAACTCAAGTGACCACATGATCAGAATATAGTAAAAGCATGGATTGTGTTGTTGCAGCTGCCATATTTAGTTTTTGAATCTTCCTTGAGAATGCCCCTGACCCAAAAGCAGTGTCCTAGAAATACAATGGGTTTATTTATTTATCCATTTTTAAAATGGTTTATCTCCCTTATAGAGGTGGCTAAGTCAAAGATAACCAGGGCTCTGTAGGTCACGCAGGCTTGTCTTCCTCTCTCAGACTCTCACCAATAGACCCTTGGTGGAGCAGTGGTTAGAGTGCAGTACTGCAGGATACTTCTGCTGGCTGCCAGCTTCCTGCAATGTGGCAGTTCAAATTCCACAAGGCTCAAGGTTAACTCAGCCTTCCATCTTAATGAGATGGGTAAAATGGGGACCCAAATTATTGGGGGCAATATGCTGATTCTGTAAACCATTTAGAGATGGCTGCAAAGCACTATAACGCGGCATATAAGGCTAAGTGCTGAGTGCTATCAGATTCAGAATGGCCTGTCACACCTGCTGTTTTATTTCAGCACTCCTACTGCATGGTCTGTCCAACCATTTTATGACCATAGCAGCTCTATTACTGCTGGACTAGACAGAAAAAATAAGAAACAATTAAAAAAGTTCACTGGAAAGATCAGGACAATGCTCTAATACAGCCTCTGGGACGTATGGTAGTATGGCTTAAAATGATGGTACTTTATTCTGAATATAGAATAGATGAACACATGATTTGTTTTGGATGTGGAACACTATAAACAGCCATGATGAGTTTTGAGAGTGAAGTTTGAATCATGTTGGAAACCTCCACGCCTCCCATCTTTTCCACTTTTCCATTGCAGCTATCCAGGGGTTACCACTACAGTGGAAGTAGTAGGGGGTTTCCTGTAGGAGAGATGTTAATGCTGGAAAGAATTTTTGTGACTTGATTTACTTGCTTATCTATGAACAGCACCAACAGGAGATATATCTTTACTCTCCCTTTTTCAGGCAGGGGTGGAAAACCTAAACCAGCCAAACCTGGCTTGGTTTCTGTCCTTGGACAGATAAGATGATGTCAGTGACCAGGGCTGGCAGGAAATGCAACTGGAAGGGTGTGTGCTTGGTATTGTTCCAATGTAATGCTGAAAATGACTGGATGAGACTTGATGGTCATGATCCTGTTTCTCATCTGTGTCTAATCTACAATGCTGTCAGGATTGCATTGTCTGAAACTGTATCAGTTTCGCCGAGTACATACATTGGATTGCAGCCAGAAGCTCTGGTAATCTTAGTTTAATCTTCCAATTGAGTAAAGATGGACAAAAGGACTGTGGCTACTGGACCACACTTGTTCCTAACTTTTAAAATTAACCATTGCAAAGTACTTATGGAATGAATTCAACCCAAATACAACAACCTTGAAATTAGAGAAGGCCCACACACAGTGCTATTCTTAATGAAACATGCACAATTCCACCAAATCCCTAAGAACTTGGCAATGCGTGTGCAGTGACTGCAAATCTGTTCTTTGCACAACTATTACATGCAATAATATTAAACATAATTACCTTGAACCATCAGGGTAGATCATACAACAGGTGTTTCAGTATGTTATTATGTTCACTTTTAATGAACCAGAATATTGAATGTTCCCGTTGAAGCCAATGTTTTTGTTGGCAGCAAACTTTGGCTAAGTCTGCTGGCTAAATCTGTTTTAGAAAATGGAGCATTAGCAAAGTTTGGGATGATTATATAAGAAACAGATTGTGTGTGTGCAAGGATATTATGAAAACTCAAGTAAGCCTATTTTTATTCAGAAAACTCCAGTTATTAAGTAGATTAGAAGAATAATCTGTCTGAGTATCATCTGATAAGTAAGTGGTATCTTCAGGCAAAATTGGGGAAACTGCACTGCCAGCTCAAGTTGGCTGTTTGCCCTAATTTTGCTTGAGTAGAAAGCCTGCCAGGACTGCCCCATCTTATTTCAAGGCCTTGCATCCCGCAGGGAAAGTAGTTTTAGAAGGGGAAATCCTCCCCCTCAAGGCAGCTTCCTGCTTCCGGCAGTTGATGAGGAACTTGTGGAGACAGATGCTGGAGATCCAAATTCAGCAGGAACCCTTGCTAGAAATGGTGATTCTGAACCTAAGAAGGGGTTTTGAAAGAATGCCGAGTAATTAGTAGCTGAGCATTCCACTGAAAAGAATAACAAACACTCATAATATCATAGTCTTGGATGCAGAGGGTGAACTTTGCCCAGCTGTCGTTGACATGCATTCATTATGTTATAGAAGCAAAAACGTTTTTGATTAAGGAATACATAAGGATAAAAAGTCTCCCCCTTACCCTAACTGAGAGAGACAGAGCAAGAGAATTCCTCTTGTCTTTAAAAAACAGATACATTTAAGGAAGTGAGAAATTGTCCCTGGACTTTTTGTGAAAATCCTCTCTTCTCTTTATCTCTCACTATTTGTCTTAGTAGTCAAAACATAGGTAGAAAGAGATGCTGCAGTCTCCAATAACAGATCTGGCTAACTAGGCCATTGGGCAGAATCATGCTGTGCCAGATTTGTCAGCCTGAAGTTTCCTCTTTAGCTTGGCCTGACTCTTCTTTTAAACAGCTTCCCTTGCCAGGGAGACTGTACTTCAGACAAACTGGAAATGGAGGCTATTGGTGATGGGAATTTACAATTCTTTTCCAGATAGTGTACTCCCATTCATTATCTTTGTGATAGGAGGGAGAGCAGCATAAAGAAAATTTGGCTCCAGGAAACTGCTGTACTGTTAGGGCTAATTTCCCAGGCTATTAAAACAGGATCACGATACACTTTTGGACAAGCATGTCTGGTGTAATGCTATGTGAGGAAGGCCTTGAAAAATGGGTCAAAAAGATGCTGTTTAGGTAATGGTCAGATAAGAGAGGGGATAGCCATGGGCAGAGAAAAAGGTTCAGAAATGATGCTCCCAAGCATCTCAGTCTGTAAAGGAGATGGCAAGAGATCCAGACTTGCAAGATTTTGTTGATGTAGCCTTAGAATAAAGTAGAATTAGCTCATCTTGGTAATGTTTCCTGTCCAATCTACCTGGGAAAGCTGACATTAATTTTGTAAATCTGAAAGTACAGCTAGTCATCGAAGTACGACCATAACTGAGCCCAAAATTTTTGTTGCTAGGAGAGAAATTTGTTAAGTGAGTTTTGCCCCATTTTACCACTTTTATTGCCATATTTGTTAAGAGAATTTGGTTCCCCCCATTGAATTTGTTTGTCATCAGGTTATAGAAGGGAATCACGTGATCCAGGGACACCGCAACCATCATAAATGTGAGTCAGTTCTCAAGCATCTGAATGTAAATTATGTGACCATAATTGGTCGTAAGTGTGAAAAATAGTCATAACTCACTTTTTTCAGCCGCTATAACTTCAAATGCTTACTAAGGGAACTGTTGTAAGTCAAGGACCATCTGTATAAATCTCCTGCTGTCTCCTTTGCAGTCTGAGAAATTAGCAAGGGCCTTTCTGAGCCTTTCTTTCCTCCCATTATGCAGCTGCATGCAATGCCCCCTCTTATCTGACTGTTACATAGGCAACATGCCTTTGCCCCTTTTCTCAAGGTCTTTCTCATCTACCATTACAAGAGCACGTACTGTATTTGCTTGCCTTAACTTTTTATGAAGCTGTAGTCAATTGGTCATCTGCTAAACTTGGTGCAACTCAAATTGATACAGTTTGGTGACCCTGTTTTATATTTGACTCTTACGATCGGCTTAATAATTTGCTATTCATGTTACATGCTTTCTTGTCATGATTCTTTTCTGTCATGATTATCAGTTTCTTGTTTTTGGCTTTTCATTCTATCAAAATCTGTGTCATTTTGTTGTTGATTCCTTTTGTTCTTTATTTCTTTTATAGACTTCTTTTGATATACTTTAATTTAGTTTTAGGCAGCTGTAAGATGTTTGTTTCCTTTATCCATTGTGGTTGGCAGACCGCATGCCAGACAGTTAAAGTACACAAGCTTTGTGATCAATGCCCACATGTTTTTGTGGCGATGGCTCATATTCTGAGCATGACCTGCTTAAAACCCAACTTTAGTGCATCATTCCTTTCAATTTTCTTCCAGGCCCTGAATATCTGTTAGAGTTTAATTCTTTAGTTTTATGTGGATTTCATCAAATATGTATGCTGGCTAGACTCTATCCAGTTAAAAATAGTTGTAATCTTTTATTCAATATTTTTCTTTATTCTTACTTTAGACACAAACTGAGCAATATGCAGTACAATGCAGTGAGCCATGTAAAGACCTGTACATTGGGGAAATAAAACAACCACTTCATAAGCACATGACACAACACAGGAGAACAAACACATCAGGACTAGACTCAAGACACAGGGCACTCTTTTGAAGACAGCAAAGCCCACATTTTGGACAGAGAGGACCACTGGTTTAAAAGAGGGGTTAGAAAAGCCATCTCTATCAAAATTGAACAGTCCTCTCTCAACAGAGCGGGAGGGATATGACATCACCTTTCTCCAATCTACAACACAGTCCTTTCAACAGTTCCAAGAAGGTGCCACACCCATTTACACTACTCAGGTGATGCTGATGACACAGATAAACCTCCAGGTGACCTTAATGACTTGCTAAAAGAATGCAAATGACCAGCTGTCTGCAAAGAGTATAAATCCTTTCATTCCTCACTATCCAGTCAGAGTTGAAGAAGCTTCTTGGATGAGAAGTGAAATGTCTTCAGAAAAAACCCACCAGAAAGTCCAGTTGATCTTGAAAAAGCACCTTTGGGACAACCATGACCTGGATGATTGAGAATCTCCATAGACATTCTTTCTTTGGCTTTTCTACTAATTTGTATCTTTAGAATATACATATTGAAGAATATAAAGGTGGCCTGGGAAAGGGAGCAATGAACCATTATAGATAGTCCTTGACTTACAATCACAATTGAACATGGAATGTTGATTGTAAATCACTAGTTGTAAATTGAGTCACCACATGATCAGACTCAATTTTATAACCATTTCTATGATCACTGTTAAGTAAGTTACCAAAATGTGTTAAGTGAGTTGCAAAAACGTTGCAAATTGTGCTTTGTGATTGGGATACTGCAACTGGTTGTAAATGCAAACCAGTGATCAAGCACTCAAAATGGGATTATGAGACAACAAGGATGGTGCAGTAATCATAATTTTGAAGAGTAACTTTTTTCAAGTCTGTTGTAAGTTTGAACAGTCATTAAGTGATTGGTTGTAAGTCAAGGACTACCTATAAGGGAGGAGAAAAGATTTCTGTGCTTGAGAAAGAGCAAAGTTTGAGAAAAAGGCTTGGTAAGATATGGTGTGCAATTGGCAGGAAGAAGTGATTCAGTAAATTCCTACATTTTGTCAAACAACAATGCTCCCTGCATGATTTAATTACAGTATTGGTCTGAAAATATGAAAATTTTGGTTGATTTTGAAGAACATATTAAATCACAGATTGATCCAGCATATTTAAAATTATCATGTTAGCCAAATGCAAATAGTCAAATGAAGAATCAGTATAAACTATGATCATGGTTACTATCATTGTGTTGATGATTAAGTCAGAAGGCATTTCAAACTTCCTAAATTAAAAGGGAGGGGAAGAATCCATTGTTCCTTCAGAGTAAATACAGAGAGCCCTGATTCCACAACTCTCTTATTGAGAGGCAAAAACTTTCACAGAAAACATTTCTTTGTATAAGTCCTTGGTTTTTATAACCGTCTCACTTATAGACCAAATCTCACTTAAGATCTTTCCAAAGTACAGTTGTGGAATGCAGTTTTTTTTAAAAAAGTGTTTATCAATCAATTGCTGACATGAAACTCAACTGATAGCCACTTCAAGGAGTTAAGTAAATTATTTTTTAAAATAATGGATGGTCTCAAAGGGGTAAAAAATAGATGAGCACTGTGAGTTGAATAATATTTTCAACAAGAGCTAACACTATAAATTGTGTTAAGTATTTCCTGCAGCATTGAATTATGGGATAATGGAAAAAGGTAAAGACAGTTTTGCTAAGTTCTCTAATGGTTCCTTTTTATATATATGATGCATGACTGGTGACTGATAACTAGAATTTAAAGTGTAACTCTGCTCTCAAGCTATATTTCAGCTGGCTCCATGTATGTAGGCCTTTGGCTGAAAAGGCTGCTTTTGAAAACTTGGACTAATAATATTTCTCTCAGGACATGCCCAGCTGGAGTGGGGCATTGGATTGTACTCATCCATCAGATCTGAATTCTACAAACCATGAGGAATTATCATGCATTTAGATGCATTGGTTATGGCTGGAATCCAAAGAGCTACTTTAAGTTGTTTTAAAAAATGAAAGCTTGTATTCATCAATGTTTCTTTCTTAAAATGTTCTTATAACCTAGAATCTTTAAAAAAAACTTTTGCAGATCTCAAGGCTTTATTATTTACTTTATTCTAATTTTCCTGATTTATCTTTCTTCTAGAAAGGATCCTAGAATGGCTATCATATGAAAAAACATCCACTGAGTTATTGCTATTATTTGTTACATCAATGCTTATATTTTTTTTGCAAGAAATTAAGATATATACAAATACAATCCCCTTCCCCCCAAACCCCACTGTATATTCCCTAGAACATAGGTGGAATAAGCCCAAGAGCATTCAGTAGAGTACATTGAGTAGAAGCTGAATTCAATTTTCCCAATCCTTAAAATATAAAAAGTTGGCATACACTAGATATCTGATTTCTATTTCCTGAATTCTCAGCAAATCCCATGTGACAGAGAATTCTTGGAGTTACAATCAAGACATCTGGCAGATGCCAAGATTGGATTGGCAAACAAACAGTGTCTAAATCTCAGTGGATATCAAGTAGAGGAGGCGAACTTATTACTTGTTATTTTAGAAACATTATTATCCACATTAAGTGGCAATGGATGGATACCTGCAAAAACAAAAGTCTGGGGTATATGGCCTGTGAAGTGCACAGTGCAGGTTGGCCATCCCAATGAGATTACTGGTTCTTGTCTGCTGCAAAACATTCTGGTACTCATTCTGGTACAAAATTATTCCAGCTGCCCTACCAGCAATATCATGCAACATCATGCTATCAGCATATGGCTGTGGTGGTGCAGTGGTTAGAATGCAGTACTGAAGGCTAATTCTGCTGACTGCCACTGCCAGCAGTTTGGCAGTTCAGTAGTTTGAATCTCACCAACTCAAAGTTGACTCAACCTTCCATCCTTCCAAGGTTGGCAAAATGAGGACCCAGATTGCTGGGGGCATTATGCTACTCTGTAAACCGCTTACAAAGGGCCGTAAAGCACTGTGAAACGGTATGTAAATCTAAGTGCCCTTTGCTATTGCTATAAGACAATCTCTCTGGCTCAAAATATGCTGGTTCTGTAGCTTTCAGATGGTTAACGTTTCTATCACCCAAGGAAGAGAAAGAGAGAGAGAAGTGTGTTAGTTGCTGGATCTTTATCAAAAGGAATAGAGTTGATAATACGGGATTCTTATGTTTGCTATTAGCAAAGGATTATCTATAACATCCAGTGCTTCCTCACAGGCCTTAGATAGGATGTTTCTTTAGTCATTCTGATGCAAAACTCTTTTTGTAACATCAAGAATAACAATAAGCAATAAGTCCAGACATCCCAGTTTTCTCACTATATTTCAGGGCAATATAGAGATGTCTGCAAAAACATAATTGGGGATGGGGTCATCGTGACCTCTTAATTACAGGTTTACAAAGGGCTAAACAGTGTGTTTATCAGAACAATTGCTTTCTGTGGATAGAGTCACATTTTCTATTTGCAGGGAACCTGTTTCTCTGTGAGGCTATTAAACTCTGGAAAGTAACCTTAGAGATTTGGAGAATGTCAGAATCTTACAGTACATCCACTCTAAAATCAGAGAGCCCATATTTAAACACCCCCCCCCAATGCTGTAATGAGGCTTGGGGAAAAAATTAAGCTGGGCCAGGGCTTTTATTTTGGAAACAAAAGTATGTAGAAAAAGACACTTTGAAATATCCACAGAGAAAAGCAAACACAGAAAAAGTAAAAGTGGTTGGACCAGCTCTAGCTTCTGAATACTCTTCAAGTGTAGCTGCATGCAGACAGCATCACAATAGTCCAAAATTTCAATAATCCAAGATACAGTACATGTGATCTATTAAATATGTTTCATCCTTCATTCATTTTAGGGATGCCAAACCAGGACAACCAATCCTTTTGCAGCTGAGGATATTTTTCTAAATAGGAAACACCAATTTCTTAGCCTTTGTCTTATTTTTAAGGAGCAATGGGATGTGGTGGAGGAGGAAACTGTTCCTGATTACAAAAGCTCATTACTCCTTATTTTTTTCAATTTCCCACTGGCCCCATGTTCTGGGACTATAACTCTTTCTCCAGTTCCTTGTTAGCTTTTTTGACTTTGAACATAATTTCTTCCAAACTTTGTTGGTAAGGGGAAAAAAATAAAAGTTTTTTCTCTGAGGGATTCTGCTTTTTTGGCTTTTATTTCTGCAGAGGCGGCTTTTGCTGTTTCTTGAGAAAGGGTATGTCTTCTGTTTTCTAGCAGTGTTTATAGCACTTCATTATAAAATAATAGGATTGCAAGGAGAAGCCACATGGAGTTAGGCTGTTTTCTATTCTGCTACCAAATCTGTACTTTCTTTGGCAGGCAGTCCATATGGTCACAGACAAATCAAAAGGAGCTATAATATCACCAGGTATGGAGTTGCCAGAGGACCAGTGAGATCTTGAGATATTATTATTGCTATTAATAACTATTTTCTCTTATGACTTGTGTGATTTTTTAAATTTTAAAACAAATGGTAAATATGTTTACCATTTTACGATTTTGTTGTGTGCTACCCACATGTTTAGTAAGATGGCAGGCCATATAAATTTGATATATAAATAAATAATTACAAATAAATGAATGAAAAGGATGGCAATTTAATATCACTACTATGTAATCCTGGTAGTAAGGAACTCTGTTAATGTACATACATGGGGAGGGCATTTTCACCTTCCCCAGGCTTTGGAAGCTTTCCTCGAGCTTTTGTGAGGACAAAAAGTGCTTCCTCTGGGCCCTGGATGCCTTCCAGGAGCCCAGTTTTTCCCCCTCCCTGAGCCTTCATGTGGGCCCTGCATTTACCTCGAATCCAAAAAGGGCTATGTGGAGACCCCTGGGAGGGATGGGGTGGGCGGGGCAGGGCCATCCAGGGGGTGGGATTTGGAGGTTCTCCGAACTGGCCATAACGTATGTGTTGTAGTGTCAAATGATGCTTCCGCAAGCCTCCGCAACACTCCATCTGCTCGGCAGAGTGTCGTGCAAGCGCCATATACGACATGCGCATTCGCGTAAGCACCCAAAACTTAAAGCAAAAGTAAGGAGCACAAAC